>NC_045981.1:1824683-2124683 GCF_010909765.2 Amblyraja radiata
TCCACACGAGCGCAATGACTCCCTCGTTCAAGTTTGTCCTGAGGAATGCTAACATTCCTCTGATCACCTTCCCAAGATGAACAAGATGGGCAGCTTACAACTCAGCGGTATTAATATTGATTTCTCTAACTTCAAGTAACCCTTGTTTTCCCTCTCCCTCCGCCCCTCCCCCACCATAGTTCTCCAACTAGTTTCACTGTCCTCCTGATTAATTTTACTGATAGTACACCTCGTTGTCATTTTAGACTCCCCCTTCCTTGGGGAAAAAAACTCTTCACCATATTTTTGCTCTGTATGATATTATAAACCTCTTTAGTGATACCAAAGTAGATGTTTAGCCTCAATGAGCTGCTGTCCATTTGCAAATTGGGCAGTAATGAGGAATGGTCTCCCTGTAACCGCGTGGGTTTCCTCCGGGCGTTCCAGTTTCCCCCCACATTCCAACGATGTGCGGGCTCGTAGTTTAATAGACCTCTGTAAATTGCCCCTCGTGTGTAGGAAGTGGATGAGAAAGTAGGATAACATAGAATTTGATTTAACGGGTGATTGATGGTTGGCGTGGTCAGCATGGACTTGCTGGGCTGAAGGACCTGTTTCCTTGCTGTATCGCTAAACTAAACAGGGAGAACGTGCAAACTCCACACAGACAGCACCCAAGGTCAGGATTTAAGCCCGTTTGCTGGTGTTACGAGGCAGCAGGTCTACTAGCTGTGCCAACAACACACCTGCACAGGTGTGCATCTGTATTTTTGACCGACAGTTCAAGACCCAGTGCTTGATAAAGCCCTTGCCCCAGGTTATACATTCCTTTGTAGCTTTTGAAAGTGTGAATTGTATGTGGAATGCTGTACAAAGTTGCTGCTAATTAAGTGATTAGACAAATGCATTAATTGTTATCTTTAAACCATTTGAGCCGACTATTGATCATTACACACAACCTATATATTTCAATTAATGATGCACATCCTGTTCAAACTGTTCTGAAGAGAAATGTAATGTTTCTGCAACACAATGCTTCTACCAAGTGGAGATCTGAATATCTGTTCAGACCAGAAATAAAATAGTTTGCATAATTTGAAATGACTGTTTCTTTCCTTTATGGCCACTAGACTTCACAAATCCAAAGTAAGCTAAAAACAAGAAGTACCTTGTAAAACTCCAACAATTTGTAAGCACTTTCTTCATTACAGTTTTACAGCTGTTTCTGTTTTATCGTTTACAAGCAGCAAAAAGCTTTTAAGAGCCACACAAGCTCTATTTAGTTGCTTAAAAGGTTAATTGTAAGTCTAAGAATCAGTCTATTGTTGGACATATGTTCTCAATCAATGGCCCATGTACAGTTTACATTGGTCTGCTTCAAACTCTGTCACCTTGTATTTAGTCTCAGTGGATCTGAGAAAGGCCGGCTGAAAGGTTACTAAGGGACAGAAATATTTCCGTCTCCCTGTAATGTCTTCAGTATGACCAATGCTCAGTGTTAAGAGAAATGTAATCACCTGCAGCTGAGTGAATGACACTTTTATTGAACTTCTGGCAAATCTCTACTGTAACATGAGCTAAATGCATCTTAAGAGCTGTCAGTTATGACTCAATGAGCAACAAGTTAAAACTAATTCCTATGTTTAGAGACAAACAGGAAAGATATTAGCTTGCTTAGATTCTACAAGTTTCAGCAAAGACAGTGGCTGGTATGGTTGTACCTGGACAATGAATACACAAGAACAGTACCTCACGATATCGTTTATGCTGTCATTATTTCTGCATCTTCCAGATCACCCTAGTTTCAAAGACTATACATTTTTCAGTCAATGCAATCAGTGCAGTACAATCAGCTGAGTTCAGTGCTTCAGCAGTTGCTTCAACGTATATTGGTTTCATTATATACTCGACCAGTACTGTATCAAATGGATGTAAATTGTAGCACTACACCATTCAAAAAGTTTAGGGAGACTGAAATAAGCCCCAAATCCACAACATACTTGGTGCGTACAGTGAATATTCTGTATTATAGTGGATATACTGGATGTGGAGAGGATGTTTCCAGTCAAGGACCAAAAGACACGGCCTCAGAATAAAAGAATGTACCTTTAGAATGCCATGAGCCAAAGGATGGTGAATCTGTGGAATTCATCGGCACAGATGGCGGTGGAGTACAAGTTATTGGGTATTGGGTATATAAAGCGGAGATTGAACTGTAGCTCTGTGTAATGGTGTACCTAACATGCTTTCATGGACAAATCAGGATTACTCCTGACTATTGTAAATTAACTGTTTCATTTCTGCTACTTTGTCTTATGACCTGCCTGCATGATTAGTACGGGTGTGGAAGGTTGCGGGGAGAAGGCAGGAGAATGAGGTTGAGAGGGTAAAATTGATCAGCAATGTTCGAAGGGGTGGAGCAGACTCGATGGGCCAAATGGCCTAATTCTGTTCTTATGTCATATAGTCTTGTACATTGTGCTACATCTGTTCAAGAAACATAGAAACATAGACAATAGGTGCAGGAGTAGGCCATTCGGCCCTTCGAGCCTGCACCGCCATTCAATATGATCATGGCTGATCATCCATCTCAGTATCCTGTACCTGCCTTCTCTCCATACCCACTGATCCCTTTATCCACAAGGGTAAAGGTAAAGAATGCGAATGAAGAGATCTAAGAACATATGAACCAGTATTACAAACTCTACAGTTAGACGCAAAGTGCTGGAGTAATTCAGCAGGACATGCAGCATCTCTGGAGAAAAAGGGTTAAGTAGATGTTAATTAATATTAGAGAATTCAATGTTCATACCGCCTGGTTGTAAGCACAATATGAGGTGCTGTTCAGCCAATTTGTGTGTAACCTCACTGTGGCAATGGAGGTGGCCCAGGACAGAAAGGTAAGTATGGGAATGGGAAGGAGAGTATAAATATTTGGCCAACCAAGAGATCCCACTACGCACTGCTTAATCCAAATATAAACAGAACTTTAATATTTCAAACCAGGAATGTTTGGAAGTTGTATTATTTATTAAATTGAATTGTCATCATTTTATGCCAAGGTCTCAGTGGTAAAAGTGGGTGTTATCTTCTGCTTAGTTGAATCAGGTTATAAAGGGTTAAGTTGGTAATTGCTTAATAGGAGCTCCCAGTATAGAGTATGAACATAAACAAATAATATTTGTACATGGATCTTTGGGGATTAAGTATTCCCTTTCCCTGAGTGCAGGCAGAGCATAAGACAAAGTAGCAGAAATTAAACAGTTTATTTACAATAGTCAGGAGTAATCCTGATTTGTCCTTGAAAGGTAACAAGTTAGGTACACCACTTCACAGAGCTACAGTTCAACTGCACTGCCCTGAACTCTGCCCTTACAGATCCCATCGGGTTTTTCCTGGTTTAAAAACAATTCTGCTTAAATTAGTCATCACCAATTCTGGAGGCCATTCTTGTACTGTGTAACATGTGGCACCTTCCAGAAATAGACTTTAGCTGCCAAAACATTGAGCTCTGATCCCACTTGGTTGTTAATACTGTAGTAAGTACACATTACTCATCCAAATGGGACCATGAGAGAGAAGTGACTGCACTTCCTCAACATCTCAAACCCATCAACCATGTTGCAGTTTCCCATGCATCACTGGCCAAGCCATTGTGATTTCCCTATACATCACAACACTATTGAAACGCAAGGTTTAAATGTGCTGAGGGAATTATCACCAAGTCATTTTGCAACAGATGACTCATTGACTTCCCCACTGATTCAGGCACCATGCAGCAGGCACATAACTAATCTTGATTCCACACTTACATTATGGACATTTAAAATATAATAATGACATTGAAATATATTAATTAAATATATTGAATACAACGTGTCTTTCTCTTGTAGTTTTCTCTCTTAGTTTAAAACAATTCTTATCAAGTGCCCAAAATGAAGAATTGAGTGAAGAGCATCTTTAATATTTCTTGTGTAGAAAGGAACTGCAGACGGTGGTATACACCAAGGATAGACACAAAGTGCTGGAGTAACTCGTCAGGTCAGGCAGCATCTCAGGAGTAAAAGGATGGGTCGGGACCCTTTTTCAGATTCCAATTAGTCTGAAGAAGGGTCTCGACCCAGAGCACCATTCATCCTTGTTCTCCAGCGATGCTGTCTGACCCGCTGAGTTACTTCAGCACTTTGTGTCTACCTTTTTGATATTTCTTTACTTCCCTGTAAAATTTAAGCATATCTGTGACATTTAATTAGGAATTAATTTCTTCTCCTGGCTTTCCTTTGCAGTGTTGTAATTGTTTTCTTACCTCAGCCTTTTCTAATGTCCCACAAACATGCCCCAACTTTCACCGTACACATTTATTGAATTGGCATGAATGCAAGTTCCTTATCTTTCATTTTACTTCTTCGCAAAAAGTCATCTTATTTCTTCCTAATACATCCCGACTATGATTCACAAGACCAATCTATTGCATACAAAATGTGTAGGAAGGAACTGCAGATGCTGGTTTACACCAAAGATAGACACAAAATTCTGGAGTAACTCGGCAGGTCAGGCAGCATCTTTGGAGAAAAGGACTAGGTGATGTTTTGAGTCAAATCCATTCTTCAAACTGAGAGTCAGGGGAGAGAGAAACTAGAGGTATGAAAAGATAAAATGAACAAATGAATGAAAGGTATAAAAAACCCAAATGTAGAGGCAACAATGGTCTATTGTTGAAATGGAAAAGGTGACAATGAGTAGATATAGTGAAACAAAGCAGGACGACAGTGAAACTAATAGGATTACTAGGGTGGGGGATGGATGGGGGAGAGGGGATCCAAGGGGTTACAACTGGGTTTTAAAAATGACCACTCATTTCTCAAAGGTTTTGTGTACATGACAGCACCAGTTTATATCATTTATTTCTGTTTAAGCGGGTCATTAGTTGCTTGAAAAGCATGAAATAGTAACTGTTATAAATACGGCGACTTGATCAATTTGTGTTCTCTGCACTGGCAAACCCATGTTATGTGAAACAGCCCTCAGCCATGTTACACCTCCTGGCTTGTTGACTGAAAGTGAACAATCAATAAGAGAATGTCCTGCAAATCGTTCTTGTATTCTGCTTTTGTATTTCTATATACCAGATATATATGTGAAAAAAAATCCTTCCTACTGCTTGTTTTTGTATTTCATTCCTTTTACTTAACTCCTTTGGTATTCAAACAGGTGGCTTGCCCATGTTTGAATTTGTATTGCTATTTTCATCGTTTTTCTTTCTTTCTCATAAACATGTCCCACTTGCAAATTTATGCTTTCCTCTTCTTCCTTATGTAAATTTAGGAATGCAATATTAGAATTAGAATTAGATCCTTTATTTGTCATTCAGACCTTACGGTCTGAACGAAATGTCGTTACCTGCAGCCATACATACAATAATAAACAACAGAACAGACAGTAAACACAAATTAACATCCGCCACAGTGAGTCCACCAAACACCTCCTCACTGTGATGGAGGCAAAAATCTTAGGGCTGCAGTCTCTTCCCTCCTCTTCTCCCTCTGCGCTGAGGTGATACCCCATCGGGCGATGGTAAGTCAGTCCCGTGGCTCACCGAGCTCCGCGAACGGGCCGGTTCAAACTCTCCGGCCCGGGGGTGGTCGAAGCTGCCGCCCTCCAGTCCAGCGGACGCAGCTGTTGATGATGTCGTCCACTGGCCCGCGGTCAAACCCGGACTCAGGCCGCCACCGCTAGAACGCCGTCTCAGCCACTGGAGCACAGTTCCACCCTCGAGCCAGGCCGCCCTCACGGGAGCGTCTCAGCCCCGCGCCAGGCCGCCCTCACGGGAACGCCATTACCCTCGAGCCAGGCTGCCCTCACGGGAGCGTCTCAGCCCCTCACGGGAGCGCCGTTACCCTCGAGCTGGGCCGCCCTCACGGGAGCGCCGTTACCCTTGAGCCGGGCCGCCCTCACGGGAGCGTCGTTACCCTCGAGCTGGGCCCGCCCTCACGGGAGCGCCGTTACCCTTGAGCCGGGCCGCACTCACGGGAGCGTCTCAGCCCCTCACGGGAGCGCCGTTCCAGCCCCGAGCCGGGCCGCCCTCACGGGAGCGAGCCCAGGGCGAGTCCTAACAGGCTCTGTCTCCGGAGCCTCGAGGTCGCCAGCTCCGCCATTAGGCCTCAGCGCAGACGGAGGCAGAGAAGGGGGATACGACAAGAAAGTCGCATTCCCCCGAAGGGAGAGACAGAAAGCCCTGTTTCAACACCCCCCCCCCCCCCCCCCCCCCCCCACACATAACACAAACCTAAAAACCAAAAACTTAACTAAACAAGACGAAAAAAAACAACACAAAAAAGTAAAAACAAACGGACGGCAGGCGAGCCGCAGCCGTTCACCAGCGCCGCCACATTGTTGGATGTCATTCGTATATACGGCACGGAAACAGACCCTCTGGCCCAACTTTCCCATGCTGACCAACATGCCCCATCTGCACCAGTCCCACCTACCCGTATTTGGCCCATATCCCTCTAAATCTTTCCTATCCATGTACCTGTCGAAATAATCTATATAGTATCAAGCTTTGCCTGGAAACGAGGCACAAGGAACTACAGATACTGTCTGCAGATTCTGATCCGAAATATGGCCATCAGTCTGAAGAAGGGTCCTGCCCCAAAACATCAGCTATCCACTTCCTCCACAGATGCTGCCTGATCCATTGAGTTACTCCACCACTCTGTGTTTTGTTTGGAAAGCCTACATCTGACTCTGACGAAGGAATGAACATCCATCAATATGGACAATGCTGTAATAATCCTCAAATCAAATCTCAAAGAGGTGAATGGATTTGTTTAGACAGTGGCCTCCTTATTGAACCTACAGTTTAGCCAATAGATCGATACATTATTCCAGCAATATTAGAATGCACACAGAGTACAATCCTTTATTTTACCTGCGCATACTCCTAGTCGCCAAACACTTTAACTCCCCTCCCCATCCCCACACTGACCTTTCTGTCCTGGGCCTCCTTCACTGTCAGAGTGAGGCCAGCGCAAATTGGAGAAACAGCACCTTGCTTGGGCAGCTTACAACCCAGCAGTATGAATATTGATTTCTCTAACTACCTAACCTTTGCATTCCCTCTCTCTCCGTCCCTCCCCCACCCTAGTCATCGTACTAGTTTCATTGCTGTTCTGCTTAATTTCACTATTTGTTTTCCACTCGTTATCAGCTTCTCCACAGTCAAAAATTGACCATTCATTGAATGAATGAATGAATGAATGAATAAGTTTATTGGCCAAGTATTCACATACAAGGAATTTGCCTTGGTGCTCCACTTGCGGGCTCCACCTTTCTTTGATCATCTTTGCTGGCTTTCATTTGTTCATTTAATCCCTTTCATTCATTTGTTCTTTGTACCGTTTTATACCTCTAGTTTCTCTCTCCCCTGACTTTCACTCTGAAGAAGGGTCTTGACCCATAACATCAACTATTCATTTTCTCCAGAGACGGTGCCTGTCCCGCTGAATTACTCCAGCATTTTGTGTCTATATTGTGTAAAACAGCATTGGCAGTTCCATCCTACACCTATATTTTCCTGGTTTGGTGTTTATGCAAAAACAGACATAACCTGGAAGTGACGAGCAAGGCTAATTCCCCGCTGAAGATGTCATCCAGTAGCCAAATGAAAGAAATCCAAACCAAATTCTACATGTAAAAAATAGTCAGAAAAGTTAACATTTGAATACAGTAGTATGCCAACATTTCCATCATGCATGCTTCCTCTGAATTATGCATGTGCTGAAAAGCTAATTTCCCTGTCCGAATGAATAACAAACCTAGAATGAGTGGCTATGACATGGGAGGACAGGGCAGAGTAACATTCACTCTAATATAATTATTGTTACTGGAAGCAAGATGTTTTGACCACATGTAAACAATGATTTAATCTAGGTATTGCATCTCATGTTATTGTTTTTGTTTCTTGCATAGCACCTTTCCTGAATACTCAGTAGTTTAGGAATGTTTTAGTTTAGAAATACAGCGCGGAAACGGGCCCTTCGACCGACCGAGCCCGCTCCGACCAGCGATCCCCTTACACTCTCCTACACACAGGGAGAATGGAATTAAACTGGCTTTCATGCTATTGGTTACACTCTTGCATCTAGACTCCAGCATGTACCCACTGAGGTTGACAAAATACTTTCCGATAAGTAACATGAACCCAACTTGATCCCAATGCAGAAAGCGCAAATAATTTAACTTTTATATAATATCTATGACAGTATGAATACTTAAAATGAGCAAGTAACATTGCTTAAATATTTGAATCTTTTTTTGTTCCCTCTTTTGGATATATATATAGTGAGAAAGATACATCTTCTAGATGCACTGAGACGCATCCTAAGTGACGTGACCTGGGGTTATCGGGTGTTTCGTGGTCTCACAACATCAGACACCCTCGCCCAAGCGACCCAGCCGGGGTTGATCAGGCCCCGACGCGTCCCCGCACCAACCGCCCACGGATCAGCCATGTTAGTAACTACTCTGCAGGGGTTGGGAGACTCTAGCGCGTGGAGGGACTGGGCGTTGTGGGGTGAGTCCTGGCCGGGCGCCTCGTGTGTCACTAGGTTGAAGGCCTGGAGCTCCCGTGTCGGCCACTTCTTACCGGAGACCACGGGCTTCACGGTGTTAAAGTCCACAGGTCGCATGGTCGGAACTCTTCCTCTGGCGATCCTCGGCAAAGGATCCCCGGATCCGCAATGGTGAGCCCGCGCCACGCCCGCGGCTTGAAGCTCCGGGTCGGTCTCCAGGAAAGGCCACACCAATCCATGTTGTAGGCCGCAAAGGGGGGGGGGGGGGGGTGGCGGAGATGCGACATGGAGAAAATCGCATCTCCGTCGAAGTAAATGATTGAAAAAAAGTTTCCCCCTATTCCCCCCCACCCCCCACCCCCCACATAAACTAACCAAGAAACATTGAACAAAACTTTTAGAACATACATAATAGAAACAGTAGAAAGGACACAGACTGTTGGCGAGGCTGCCACAACGGTCCCGACCAGAAACTTTACCTGTCCATTTCCTTCCACAGATGCTGCCTGACCCACTGAGTTCTTCCAGCACTTTGCAATTAGCTGAAGATTCCAACATCTGCAATCTCTTGTGTCTGAGTATATTTCAGGGCTTGGACTGAATTTCACACTACATCACATATTTAATAACACGATGGAATTTGGCATTTGTTTTTTCATTATATATGAGTGAGGTCCTTTGGAAAAAACCATCCACTGAAATGAGCCCTCTGTTCTCGTCATGAGCATTACAGTGAGTGAGTAAAACATGGCTCGCATGTAGGTCAAAGAAGGGTAAGATTCAAGTTTTGATTCCCACCACTCTGTAAGATTATGTGATAGGCACACAACATTCTTTTCCTTCAAAAAAGATAAATAAGAAGCTTGTAATTCACATTACCCTTACAAAATCCCCTGACATGAAAGAAAATAAAAATAGATTTTATCACTTTATAGATATATATGACTTGGAGGGATGTCATTTTATTTGTTTATTTGGAGAACAGGAAACCCGGTTATGTGTTGATGCATTGAACTCCTGCAGGCATCAGCAACAGGAAATTATGTTTATGTTAAAGAATACAAAGGCATTTTTATAAGAGGCTCCGTCCTAATCTTACTCGTGTTAGTGAGTTATTTAAAGGTCAGGATGCTAACAGTTAATGAACTGCAGAAATGGTTCTGATGGTCACAAATAAGCAGTGTTTGAGAGTTTATGGTATTGGATAAACGTATCATGCCATTTAGTGAATGAGGTTGCAACTTTTTTATTCCAAGGCTATGAGGTGCTCTGGGGCCACTAGCGATCAAATAGCTAGCAACTTCAATGAAAGTCTTGACCGGAAGAGGAAGAAGACCGATACCCATTGGGTTTTATGCAAGTAAAAGATTTAGCACTCAATTAAATCGAAGACAAGGTATTGTAGATATTGTTTCATGATATGGTTTCTCCACATCTTTGGTTCCTTTGCCAATCATCTTTAAAGCCTGTTTTATAGTCATGGAGTCATACTGACTCTTTGCCCGCCCTGTTCATTCCGACCATCAGGTACCAATCTACACTAATCCCATTTACCAGCATTTAGTTGTCAATTCTTCCGTCAGTGTAATTGCCATTGGCTTGGTTTAGTCTCTTCATTGGATGGCAGTCAAGTGAGTGCACAAGTCGTAATGGTGAGCGCTGAGCGAGGGATGTCTTCACTTGCTTGGTGACCGTAAATGATCTGCCTGGGTGAGATGTGGCAGGAGAGAGACCAACAAAAATAGACAAAAGAGATAAAGAAAATGGAAATGCGATTTTCAAGCTGGAGGAACAAAATACTGCAAATGGCGGAAGTCAGAGATAAATCCAAAATTAAAGCAGAGAATGGTGGGAATATCCAACAGGTCAGGTAGGATGTGTGGAAAAACTGAGGAAACATTGAGGTTCATAATCTTTCATCAGAACTGGGCAGCTCTCGTATCGGGTGGCACAGTGGCGCAGTGATAGAGTTGCTGCCTTCAGTGCCAGCGATCTCGGTTCGATCCTGACTATGGGTGCTGATTGTATCTAGTTTGTACATTCTCCCTGTACCCACTGGGGTTTTCTCCTGGTGCTCCGGTTTCAACCCATATTTCAAAGACATGCGGGTTTGTAGGCTAATTGATTTCTGTAAACTATCCCTTGTGTATGGGCGATCCCTGGTTGGCGCAGACTCGGGGGGCCGGGGGGCCTGTTTCCACGCTGTATCTCTAAACTAAACTAAAGTAAGATAAACTAAACTAAACTAAACAGAGGCTGTATTTTGGAACTAGTGAATATAATTTAGAAATGTACTATTTATTGCCTTCATTCTTTCTTCATATAAAAATATATCACATTTCACTCTTCTGTCTGATGGGTGCTTATTTCATCAGTTTGTCTCTGAGCTTCTGAAGTGTTCCTCACTTTTTAACTGCAGTCAATTATTGTGTCAGCAGCTAATTTTGAAATGTATACTCTACATCAAGTCCATTGTTGATATCAAGAAAACCCATGACCTCAGCAATAATAGTAAGGAAACATGACCATACTGGAGACACAAGAGACTTGGAGATGCTGGAATCTGGAGCAACAAGCAATCTACTGGAAGATCTCAGTGGGTCGGGCAGCTTCTGTGGGGGAAAGGAATTGTTCACGTATTGGGTCATTGATAATTCCTTTTCCTTAACAAATGCTGTGCGACTGAGTTCCTCCAGCAGATTTTTAGTTAATCATTGGGGCGGCATGGTGGTGGAGCAGTAGAGTTGCTGCCTTACAGCACCAGAGACTTGGGTTCAATCCTGACTACAGGTGCTGTCTGTATGGAGTTTGTACATTTTCCCTATGACTGCATGGGTTTTCTCCGGGTGCTCTAGCTTTCTCCCACATTCCAAAGATGTGCAGGTTTGTAGGTTAATTGGCGTGAACTGGTCAATGGATGATCATTGATCAGCATGGACTCGGTAGACGATAGGCCTGCTTCCATGCTGTATCTCTAAACTAAACCAAACTAAACAAATTTCATATCCATATTGCCAAGCATATCAATTTTGCAGACACACCTATAATACGGCACTCTATTTAATATACTTTAAAAAGCTATAAACAAAACATCAACATAATTTCCGCAACATTTCATCAAAAATTCATTTGATAGTTAAATCCAATTAGTCTTTAACAGACCCATGCTGGCTTTCTTTTAACATAATCCACACTTGTCCATGTGACTAATAAGTTAATCGGCAATTATAATTCATTTTCACAACCATTGAAGTTGTACTGACTGGCCCATAGGTTTAGTTTAGTTTAATTTAGTTTAGAGATACGGCCCAGAAATAGGCCCTTAGGCCCACCGAGGCCATGCCGATCAGCGATCCTCTTACACTTGCACCGTTCTACAGACTAGAGACAATTTACAATTACATAGAAACATAGAAACATAGACAATAGGTGCAGGAGTAGGCCATTCGGCCCTTCGAGCCTGCACCGCCACTCAATATGATCATGGCTGATCATCCAACTCAGTATCCTGTACCTGCCTTCTCTCCATACCCTCTGATCCCTTTAGCCACAAGGGCCACATCTAACCCTCTTAAATATAGCCAATGAACTGGCCTCAACTACCTTCTATGGCAGAGAGTTCCAGAGATTCACCACTCTCTGTGTGAAAAATGTTTTTCTCATCTCGGTCTTAAAGGATTTCCCCCTTACCCTTAAACTGTGACCCCTTGTCCTGGACTTCCCCAACATCGGGAACAATCTTCCTGCATTTAGCCTGTCCAACCCCTTAAGAATTTTGTACGTTTCTCTAAGATCCCCCCTCAATCTTCTAAATTCTAGCGAGTACAAGCCGAGTCTATCCAGTCTTTCTTCATATGAAAGTCCTGACATCCCAGGAATCAGTCTGGTGAACCTTCTCTGTACTCCCTCTATGCAATAATGTCCTTCCTCAGATTAGGAGACCAAAACTGTACGCAATTACCGAAGCCAAAGTAACCTACAAACCTGTACGTCTTTGGAGTGTGGGAGGAAACCATAGCACTCGGTGAAAACCCACGTTGTCAGGGGGAGAACGTACAAACTCCATACGGACCAGCACCCATAGTCAGGATGAAACCCGGGTCTCTGGTGCTGTAAGGCAAGAACTCTACCGCTGCTTCACCGTGCTGCCCCAAAGCTGTTAAGTTTATACTAATATTCTTTGTTCAGGGGTAGACATAAAATGCTGGAGTAACTCAGCGGGACAGGCAGCATCTCTGGAGAGAAGGAATGGGTGACGTTTCGGGTCGAGACCCTTGTTCAGGTATTGATGCAGGCAGAATTAGCTTGAAGGATGTTATCTATAAATGCATGCAAAAATACTGCTCCTTCACAGTGAGATTTGAATTTGGAGCATAGATATCTGAGTTGTTTCTTGAACGACTCATCAGATTCTGGTTTCCTATGGGTTTTTTCCCTGATCCACCCATGCAACTGATTATTGAAGATTGGCCTTGTTGTCAAATTAGAATTGTGCATTGTGTGCTTATCAGAGGTGAAATGGACACAATCGCTGAAAATAGCAACATATGAAGTTAGAGTGGTAAAGAAGGCATATGGTATGCTTGCGTTCATCAGTCGGGACATTGAGTATAAGAGTCAGGAAGTCATGATGTAGCGGGACTTTGGAGTAGTGTGCAGTTCTGATCGCCTCCTTACAGTAATAATGTAGATGTTTACCAGAATACTGCCTGGTTTAGAGTGTTTTCTAAGTTGGAAAGATGTTGGATAAAATTGAATTGTTATCTCTGGTATGTCAGAGGTTGAGGGGGAGACTTGATAGAAGTGTATAAAATGATGAGAGGCATAGATAGGGTAGACAGTTGGGACCAAATTTCCCAGGGTGGAAATGTCAGAGACTAGAGAGCGTAGCTTTAAGGTGAGCGGCAACATTTAGAGGAGATGTGCAGGACAAGTTTTTTACACAGAGACCGGAATGCACTACCAGGGATTGGTGGGGGAGGCTAGTGGTATTTAAGAGACTTTTGGAATGGCACATGATTATGCACGGAATGGAGGGATGTGAATCACATGCAGGCAAAGAATGAATGAATGAATGAATGAATGAATGAATGAATGAATGAATACGTTTATTGGCCAAGTATACAATCAATCAATACAATCAATCAGTTTTATTCGTCACATTGCACATAAAGTGCAAGTGAAATGAATTTGTCAGCAGCGGTACAATGAGAAAGGACACACAATACACGATAAAAATTTAACACAAACATCCACCACAGCATTCATCACTGTCGTGGAAGACACAAAAATTGGCCAGTATGTAGACATACAAGGAATTTGCCTTGGTGCTCCGCCCGCCAGTAACAACACGACATACAGTAAACAATTAAGAACAAAACATTAAAACATTAAGAATAAAACATTATAGTTTAAACATGTGAATGAAATAAAATACCAGAGCTAAAGGAGGCAACAGACTTTTGGTTATTGACTAGAGCTACTGCTCGTGTAAAAAAGCTATTTTTATGTCTGGCTGTGGTGGCTTTGACAGTCAGATCACCTTGGCATCATGTTTGACATAGACACTGTGGGCTGAAGGGCCTTTTGCCTGTGCTGAACTGTTCTATGTTCTATGTTACTGAACCCCTGAAATGTTGTTAAAATACCAGAGATTTTTGGGAATAAAAGAGTTCCCGGATGCAATATGTGTCAGTGCTGAAAAGAATTGCTATATTTCACAGGAAAACAAATGCAAACAATGAAGAAAATGTTATACAGTGCAAATATTATTCATATTTGATTTAAATCTAACTGAAAACATATCATTTCATAACATAACAAGACTAGACCTGAATGTGGTTTAATCAAGTACCATTTTTTTGTCTGTACATTTGGGATTATGAAACATCTCTCAAATAGGTTTGTCCTGATGTTTCATGATTTATGTATTTTGGCAGATAACATTGCTATCAACATTTGAGATGTTGCATGTGTTTCCTACTCAATTATGAATCAACAGCATGTTTTTGGGTTTCAATCATAGCATGTATTTCTGATGGATGATTCCACATTTCTTATAGTTATCTGTGTTCCATTTCTATTTGTTGCAAACTGATAATTAATGTTCATGTGGTGGTCTCTCTTTGTATCCCTCCCTGCCTCTCCAAGATTGATTTTGTTAGCACAGTGAAGAAATATCCAGAGGCTGGAAAAAGTTCAAATCTCACGAGAAAAGGAGCAAAACTGAACTTTAAATCTGAAATGTAGCTGGTATCAGAGAGGAGGGAGACAATGAAATTGTCAGATTCCATCAGTGTGGTTCACAATATACTTTGGTCAAGAAAATCTACCGTCCTTAACTGGACTGTGTGGGGTTCATGATCTATTGATGTGATCGACTCCTGATTGCATTGAAATGTCCATCAAACCACTCCATTTAGGGTTAGGGAACAAATGTCGGCCTTGATAGTAACGTCCACAACTTATGAATGAATGAATTAAAAAAATGTGTCCCTAACAATATCTTTTTGCGGAGTGTACTGACTGATGGATCATATTCTGGAGTGGAGGGTTCTAGGTTTGCATCTGTATATTGCCATATTGTGTTTGATAGATCTTCATCAGTGATATTGAGGAGAGAATTTGTGTGATTGAAGCATTTCTTCAAAGAAAGGCAACCGAATGGAAAAAAATCATCTTGCAGCACCAAGCCTGTTGCTGCCCAGCAGCTGGTTACAGGTCAACTTGTCCAGAACCGCAGTACGATACAGCTATTATTGTTCAACAGGGCCAGGAGGATCATATGGGGAATTGTTGCAACTGGTGATCAGATGCATGGCATATGAAAGTTTTTTGGAAGGAGAGTTTAAATAACATGAAGAAAATTGCCTTTTTTGGAATAAAATTGCCAGCTAATATTACCGTTGTGTTAGAAATACAAATGTGTGTATTTCTGCTATGACTGGTATTTTCATAATGTGACTCAAATATAAAGTGATTGATGAATTAGAGAATACCATTTGTATTGCAGCAGCGATTTCTGTCGGGAACTAGAGAACCACTAAAAAGCTACTTTGGAAATTGACAAGCAAAAAAAAAGCTGTCTTGAAAAAAAGGCCATTGATGGAAAAGTGTTTCTTTTCAACACAAAGTAACCTCCCCACAGTAATCAGACACCATTGTGTCTTAAGAAATCAGTTCACCACAGGTGGGCATTGCAATTGACAAGCAGTTGCTTCAAGTGACACCACATTTGATGATCTATTAAACAATATAACATACAGGCTTTAGTACTTTTAGGTTGCAGTAACAAAAATGAACTCGTAGCTGTTAAAAAAACTTATTTGAAAATTTTGCCTCATAGGAGACCCTCGAACTCTCTTGGATCGGACTATAGTGGTATTTAGATGGTGGTGAATCTGTGGAATTCCTTGCCGCAGAAGGCTGTCAATGGATATTTTTAAAGTAGAGATAGATAGATTATTGATTAGTGTGGGTGTCAGGGGTTATGGGGAGAAGGCAGGAGAATGGGGTTAGGAGGGAAAGATAGATCAGCCATGATAGAATGGTGGAGTAGACCTGATGGCCTGAATGGCCTCATTCTGTTCCTATAACTTATGATTTTATGAACATATTAATTGTTGCATACCCATACTATAAAAAACAAGGAAGAACATGTACCACATGGTATTATTGAATACACCCTATGCTAAACCCTAAGCACTTTTTAATTATTTTATACTTTTATTATGGGCTAATATTTAAAAGTTCAAGCCCAGAGGGTTCTGGATATGTAGTCAGTCCTCTAACATGTTGTCTCTTTAAACTGGTTCTAGGAATTATCTATTCACATTTATTTGCATTTACAAGCAATTTTGTTTCAGCGTTTCTAGACTTCAAAGGATTCAATGTATCTTGAAGAACACGGTAACATAAACTCTGTGGCGAGGACTATAGAGGCGTGATGAGTTTGTATTTAATGCATAAATAACAGGATCTACCTGTAGAAAGGAGACGAGGTGGAATTTCTTTAGTCAGAGTGTTTTGAATCAATGGGATTCATTGCCAGACTCAGCTGTGGAGGCCAAATCATTGGGTATTTTTAAGCCAGAGTTTGACATAGTCTTGATAAGTGCGGGTGTCATGGGGAGATGGTAGGAGAATGGGGTTGAGGGGAAAAAATTGATCAGCCATGATTGAATGGCACAGTAGACATGATGGGCTGAATGGCCTAATTCTGTTCCTACAACTCATGAACTCATGAACTTAGTGACTTGGAGTTCGCATTGACACCAATGTGAGTTTCATTAGTTATTTGAGGCTGCGAGAGAAATCTGGAGTCCTGTGTATGTACACGCCATTGCTGTTAATTTTTTGTGCTGTCAGTGCCTATTTTCAAGGGTAGATCTTTCAAAACCTTGTACATCGCTAAAATGACGTGCAAATTACGTCCCCACATTTTGTACATGTGCTCTAGCTGAAAGCTTTGAAACTCTATATTCTAGTCCGACTATCAAGTTATTTTACATCAAATATCAAACTGTCAAAACTGTAGAAGCAGTTGGTGATAGAATGTCACAGTTAAACCGACAATTGTGTAATGCACTTCTTATAGTTCCGCTGTAGCAGTCTTCTTATGCCAATTGTCTTAAAAGATTCAAAATACATTCATTACACAGTTAAGTCCATTAAAGGAAGCAATGCAACACCATTCAGTTACAAATGACTCAGAATTGATAAATGATTTTCACACATATCAAAGAGCCCACATTGTGGGAACAATGACACAGGAGATTTAAAGCTGCTGGGGTTATTGTTATATTTATACTCAACATTTGTTTTTGTAGAATGGTGTTTGAAGTTCCACGCTTTCTGGCAGGATGTTGAATGGATGTGTTAACTAGTAATTCTCATTTTTTCAATGCACATTCTTCAGCTGTAATCATTAAGCTGTAACATTTCATCGGATGGTTTTAACTGACTTTGTACAGGTTTTCTGGTGAAGCAGGTGAAAATGGTTGGAAATTCATCCTCTGGTGGTTGTGCTAAACCAGAACGCATAATGTTACGAAGGAACTGCAGATGCTGGTTCACACGGAAGATAGACACAAAATGCTGGAGTTACTCAGTGGGTCAGGCAGCATCTCTGGAGAGAAGGAATAGGTGACATTTAGGGTTATCTCCGCAATGGGGATGCTGCCTGACCCGCAGAGTTACTCCAGCATTTTGTGTCTACACAGTAATATTATCTGTTGGCTTCCACTTCCAAAATTCAGTTCCACAAATCCAAGAAGTGGATTCCACACTCACTTGTTACGGAATCTCACATTTGGTCCACGGTGGATGTGTTTGGACCACGTGGGCTGTCTGTGGGTGCTTGGCTTTCCCCCCCACGTTCCAAAGATGTGGGTTAATCGACCACTGAAAACTGCCCTGAGCATCTATGTAAAATTTCAAGGTAGTTGAGGAGATGTGTGGAGAATAAAATGGGATTAATGCAAGATCAATGTATTGTTCATGGTTGGCACAATCTGTTCCTCTGCTGTAAGTCTATGCCTCAACAGCGATGTGGTCTTTGAACTGTGCTACTACACCTTACATTGTTCGATCATTGCCTGATGAAGGTTTGGTCTAACATCCCATTCAAAGTAAGTGTGAGGCTTTGGTTCAAGAGGTTTCGGTGAGGAGACTGAAGAGCAGGTGACAGGGGTTGAAGGCCGTGCTTTTTCTTCCACTTGGTGATAGTGCAGTAGAGTTGGCAGGTAGAATGGTGCATTGTTCCTCCTGCAGGATGTGGCACGTCAGAGAAGCTAGAATGGTTATCAAGAATTACAGCAGGATGTTGATCAGCTGGGCAAGTGGGCTGAGGAATGGTTAATGGAGTTTAATGCCGTTAAGTGCGAGGGGTTGCATTTTCGGAAGTCAAACCAGAGCAGGACTTTCACAGTGAATGGTGGGGTCCTGGTGAGTGTTGCTGAGCAGAGTGCAGGTATATGGTTCCCTGAAAGTGGCATCATAGGTAGATAGGGTGGTCAAGAAGGCTTTTGGTACATTGGCTTTCATCAGTCAGAGTCCTGAGTATAGAAGTTGGGATATTATGCTACAGGTGTACAAGATGTTGGGGAGGCTGCACTTAGAGTATTCTGTTCAGTTTTGGTCAGCCTGCTATAGGAAGGATATCGTCAAGCTGGAAAGAGAGCAGAGATTTAAGAGGATGTTGCCAGGAATAAGAGGCTGCGCTACAGGGAGAGGTTGGGCACGCTGGGACTTCATTCGTTGGAGCGCAGGAGCCTGAGGGGTGATCTTTCAGCGTTGTATGAAATCGTGAGGGGAATTGATAGATTGAATGCACAGAAACCTTTATCAGAGTAGGGGAATCATGAACCAGAGGACATAAGTTTAAGGTGAGAGGGGAAAGATTTAAGAGGAATTTAAGATGAAAGGGTTTTAGTGAGGCTTAGAGGGGCCTTGAGTTTTCAGGTAACAGGGGCCTGGTCCTTGTGGCATAGAAAACATCCAGGGTTAAGGAGAGTTGTAGATCAGATGGTTGGGGTCTGGGTCTTTAGAGATCAGGATTAGGGTTTGTGTAGTGTGGTGTGGTGCAGTTGTGGGAAGCTGTCAGGATGTGGGGCCGTGCCAGATGGATACATTTTGGGCTCATCTTACATGGGTAATCCAAGAGTGATTCCTGGCGGATTCTCCTCGTCTAATTTTTCCCCAAAGAGCTGTAAAAGGAACATTGCACAGGAAATGATACATCCTATACCTAATTGACGTGGAATTGACTTTAGGGAGTACATACATTTCAGGAATGATATGGAATCTGCTCAGCAGGATCATTAAGTTTATTATTGTTACATGTAACAATGTGCAGTGCAAAGCTTTGTTTTAAAAGCTATCGTGAAAGATCAATGCCATACGTAAAAACAAACAAGTTAAACTCAAGTACAATAGTTAGAACAAAGAGGTTGAGGCAGCACCGTGGCGCAGCAGTAGAGCTCCATAAATCCGGGTTCGATCCTGACTACGGGAGCTGTCTGTACAGATTTTGTACACTCTCCCCATGACCTCGTGAATTTCCCCCGAGTGCCCTGGTTTCTTCCCATACTCCAAAGACGTAGAGGTATGTAGGTTAATTTGGCTGCGGTAAAAATTGTATATTGTCCCAGGTATGTAGGATAGTGCTAGTGTACGAGGACTGCTGGTCGGCGCAGACTCGGAGGGCTGAATGGCCTGTTTCCGTGCTATATCTCTAAACTAAACTAAACTAAAGCATGTAGTGCATCAGTTCCATAGACTAAGTCCAATGTCTGCAATGGGGTAGAGGGGAATCTGACTGTAACCTAGCTCATGGAAGGGCCGTTTAGAAGCCTGATAACAGAGGCAAAGAAGCTGATCCTGGTGGTCCGCACTTTCAAGCTTCTGTATCTTCTGCCGGGCAGGAGTAGGGAGGCGAAGGAACAGCCTTTGGTTATATTGGCTGCTTATCCGAGGCAGTGTGAAATGTAGATGGAGTCAATGGTGGGAAGTCACTGTGGAAATAAATCAATTTTGAATTGTTTCAGAATGGAAAAATCTGATCTGGGCACATAACTTTTCAACAAACCATTAATACTAATAAGTCAAAACTGGAGAATTATAGGCAAAGAAAACCAAAAAACTGTAGATGCCAAAAATCCGAACTTAAAACAGAAAATACTGGAAAAGCTCAGCAGGTCAAGCAGCACTTGCGGAGAGAGAAACAGAGTTGAGGTCGGACTTGGCATGTTTTCTTCTTTTCAGGCAGTGTCATGTAGTATTCTCCGTATGTTTTTCTATGCAAAAGAAATAATGTTTGTTTCATCCAGATTATTTTAATAGAGCCTTTGAAAAGAATCCAGTATCTGTTACACCAAAGATGGTTTAGCAAAGAAAAGTCAATCAAAGAACTGAAAACTTGCAAAAGATCATAACTTTATATTTCCATTGCTTCATAGGCACAGGCATATACACGCCTGAGCTAAATATCTCTTGAGCACATTAACTTGTATCAGTTAGCTGTGTGAACTGGATGTTGGGGACAATTTGTAACATGAATGGAATGCAATGCAAGTTCTGTTCCCGTTGTAATCGTATTTATTAACTCATTTCGGAAGGTCAGCATAATGCAAAACATGTCATCCATTTTGTCCCAGAAGTGAAAAGCAATTGCAAGAAATTATACTCCTAAATATTTTGCTTTCAACAACTGACACTAATATTTTCGTTGTCGGTACTTTGGAAAAGTCAGAGACTGTTCAGGCGATTTCTGCTCCTTAAAAAAGTTTTAGAATGTTTCTGCCACTTCTGCCAACAATCTTTGGGGCTTAATTTGAAGTGGATGTAGTTTTGTTCATTATCTTAGTAATTTACCGTATCTAGTTGATCCGATAGACACAATTCTGGGTCAGGAATACTTAAGCAAAACAAAACCCATTAAAGTCCAAATTAGAAATGCTAAACATAATTAAACACTTAACACACTGGTCCACAAGTCAGCAGAGGGCTATGTGTGTTGGAACATCTATACCCAGTGGCTCTATCAAGAAGATAAAAGAGACTGCAGATGCTAGCATCTTGAGCAAAAAGCAAAATAACAAACTGCAGGAGGAACAGAGAGAATCAGTCTGAAGAAGGGTCCCGACCCAAAATGTTGCCTTTCCCATTCCCTCCTGGTTAACCCGCTGAGTTCCTGCAGCACTTTCTGTTTCACACAAGATTCCTGCACGCAGTTCCTTGTGTCTCCTGCTGGAGGAAGTCGTCGGGTCAGGCAGCATCTGTGGAGAGAAATGGACCGATCATGTTTTGGGTTGGTTCCCATCTTCAGACATCTTTAGCTCAACCACGGAGTCTGGATAACTTTGAGCTTAGTCCCTGAGATACCTGCAACACAGTGTTATCCTCCCAGCACCTACCTGTGCCTTAGAGTCATAGTGTGATACAGTGTGGAAACAAGCCCTTCGGTCCAACTTGTCCACACCGGCCAACATGTCCCAGCTACACTAGTCCCACCTGCCTGCATTTGCTCCATATTCCTCCAAACCTGTCCTATCCATGTGCCTGTCCAACTGGTTCTTAAATGTTGGGATAGTCCCTGCCTCAACTACCTCCTCTGGCACCCACCACTCTTTGTGTGAAAAAGTGATCCCTCAGATTCCTATTAAATCTTTTCCCCTTCACCTAAAACCTATGTCTTCTGGTCCTCGAATTACCTACAGCTGTTGGTGAATGTTCAAGAAGAAGGGTCTCGACCCGAAACGTCGCCTATTTCCTTCGCTCCATCGATGCTGCCTCACCCGCTGAGTTTCCCCAGCACTTTTGTCTACCTTCGATTTTCCAGCATCTGCAGTTCTTTCTTAAACAGGTTTGAAGGTTAATTGGCCTCTGTAAAAATTGTAAATTGTTCCTAGTGTGTAGGATAATGTTAGTGTATGGGGATCGCTGGTCAGTGTGGGCTCGATGGGCCGATGGGCCTGTTTCTGTGCTGTATCTCTAAAACTAAAAAACTAATCTGACTGCCAAGATGACTTCTCTTTGAAGAAGTAGAAATCATTATAAGGAATCCTCATCTTAGTCTGACAGATCCTCAGCTCTTCAAAACGCTCAAGAATTTCCATATTAAAGAATGAGACCAAGAATAAATGGTTCTTAATCCTCATGATTTGCTCCGTGCATTTCGATTAGAGTAGAAGTTTGTCAGATGGGCTACAAATGTTTTCTCCAAGCTTTCCATTGAGTGCAATTTACTTCGCACTTCGGTTTCTGACAGAGACAGAATTAATATTAATACATATTAATTTGGGTAATCTTCTTGGAGGCTTAATAACACTTTCCAATTAACTGATATTGACATTAAGAAATAGACTTATGTAATTATATTACTCCATTTGCTTTAGTCTGCTAGAGCTCTGATCTGTCACTTATATTCTTGAGATTAAAGTTTATATCAGCACCATCAGTTGTTGTTAATAGAACAGATATGGTTTCAAACTCAGATTTAGAGTCACTCTTGAGTTCTAGCACACCTTGGGGCTCATTGCTCTTTTGATATGTATCTGATCTTATTTTATTCCCAGCAATAGTTTTGGCATTTCAAAGCCTTAGCTGGTGATACAGCTGTGGTACGCATTGTTCAGTTCAATTCTCACCATGTACCGAATTGTGAATTGTTGCTGTATATGTTGTTTATGTTTCATGCTTGTTTTAACTGTAAGGTATCCTTGATAGTTCTGAAACGCGCCTAATAAATAAAATGTATTATTATGATGATGATGATGATGATGATGATGATGATGATGATGAT
This sequence comes from Amblyraja radiata, assembly GCF_010909765.2. NCBI lineage: Eukaryota > Metazoa > Chordata > Chondrichthyes > Rajiformes > Rajidae > Amblyraja > Amblyraja radiata. The sequence goes on from NC_045981.1 coordinate 1,847,538, forward strand.
GATGATGATGATGATGATGATGATGATGATGATGATGATGATTATTATTATTATTATTATTATTATTATTATTATTATTATTATTATTATTATTACCTCTGGAAGTAAAAACAAGTCCTCCCAGGTTGTGATTCCCAGTTATCATGACCATGTTTGGACATTTCTTCCATTACTCTAGCGAATTCATCTCTTGAACCCCTCGACTTCCATGGGCCACCTTTTCACCTGTTGATAACATGAATCATTCTGTAATGTCGGAATGTAATACCAGTCCCCACTGAGAATGTGAGAAACTGCCTCATGGATATGTCATGGTCTTAATATCCTTAGACAAGGCAGCAAAACCAGAGCACAACAAAAACGGATTTGAACCCAAAATGAACAATGCTTGAAGGCAAGCAAGACTCAAAGTGCCGGAGTAACTGAGAGCATCTAAAGTCTGAAGCAGGGTCTCAACACAAAATGTCACCCATTCATTCTCTCCAGAGATGCTGCCTGTCCAGCTGAGTTACTCCAGCATTTTGTGTCTATCTTCAGTGTAGACCAGCATCTGCAGTTCTTTCCTACATGTCTCTACAGTTGTACTGGGAGATGCAAGCTTTCGATCTGTATTTCTGGTCTGACAGTACCTGGACTTTAAGCTCCACCGTGTCTTTATATAAACCTGACCCGTGTACAAAAGTGTGAGCATTGCTATCATTCCTCCTGTACATCCTCTCCACATCCACTTTATCCAGGCCTTGATTAACAAGGCTGAACATTTAACACATAAAGCCATGCACATGTTACTTCTACCTGCACCTGTTCTGGACTGATTGGTCTTCTCACTGTTATCTGTATCAGGACAAAGACTGCAATATCCTCACAATTAGATTCTCCAATGTAAACTAAGTCAGCCAATATGAATATGAATTAGTTAGGTCCTGGATAAGTAACAGGTTGAAGAATCAAGGTAAGACTTAAGCTGTTGAAAAGAAACAATGCATTGATGATGTGGAATGGACACTTTAGACACAGCTGGAGTGGATTTGGTTCAACTTAATGTAAATGAATTTTCACATCTAAGCTACGTGCCATCTGGCTTGTACACTGGATCCAACCACATCAAACATTGTAGGAAAACCTCACAGCCACCAGCCACTTGTCCTGTAATTTCCCTCAGTAATAGCTCATGTATAGATATAGATGTCAGAGGCTATGGGGAGAAGGCAGGAGAATGGGGTTAGGAGGGAGAGATAGATCAGCCATGGTTGAATGGCGGATTAGACCTGATGGGCCGAATGGCCTAATTCTACTCCTATCACTTATGACCTTAAAAAATAACCATCAATGCGACTTAGTAGCAGAACTTATAGTCTCTTTGAATTAATGAATATATTTAATAAATCATAGAGGGGATGAAACTGTGGTGCGGCGGTAGATTCGCTGCCTTACAGCACAGGAGATCTGGGTTCGATCCTGGCTATGGGTGCTGTCTGTATGGAGTTTCTACCTTCTCCCCGTGACCGCGTGGGTTTTCTCTGGGTGCTCCAGTTTCCTCCCACACTCCAAAGACGTGCAGGTTTGTAGGTTAATTGGTGCCTGTAAAATTGTCCCTAGTGTGTGTGTAGGATACTGCTAGTGTATGGGGCGATCGCTGGTCGGTGCGGACTCAGTTATTTGAACAGCATTTTTCTGCACCGTATCACTAAAGTCTAAAATCTAAAACTACACCTCCAATAGAAGACACAGGGCAGTATACTTTTACTTTACTAATCCTAATTTAATCCTACTAATGCCAGAGTCAAAAGCAGAAAACAAACAAGTAATCAATTTTTAGGAGAGGGGATTGAAGGGAGATAGCATCCAAACGCTCTTCTTGACATGGAAATGTACTCTGAAGAACTTCTAGCCAAGCAGAAGGTTAGACCGTGATGGATAGATATTAGTCTGTGGAGAGTGCCAATTCAATAAATAGGCCACCAGGGATTAATCAAAGACATGCTCACAGTGAGAGCACGACATCACTCTCTCTCTCTCGGACCAAATGGACACATGACTACCACAGAGATGCACATTTCCCTCTCTCTCTCTCTCACACGGCAAGACAAAACAAATAAAAACAAACAGTGCTTGCAGCAGTGACCATGTATCTGAGAACATACGCACCAGCATTTGGTTCAAAAGGACAGATGCTCCCATCTGCGAATTATGACAACATTGGATTTTTAGTCCATGGTCCCTCAACACCTCCAAGCTGATCAAAAAGGCACAGCAGTGCCTTTACTTCCTGAGGAGGCTCAAGAAAGCTCACCTGTCCCCCCCAGATCCTGACCAACTTTTACCGCTGTACCATCGAAGGTATCCTGACCACCTGCTTCACGGTATGGTACAGCAGTTGCACCGTAGCGGACAGGAAGGCACTACAACGGGTGGTGAAAACCGCTCAGTACATCATCGGTGCCCCGCTCCCTGCCATGGATGCCCTCCACCGAAAACGGTGTCTGAGACGGGCCGGGAAGATCATCAAAGACCCCTCCCACCCCAACCATGGACTGTTTGCCCTCCTCCCATCAGGGAGGCGGTACAGGAGCCTCAGGTCTCGTACTAGTAGGATGAGGAACAGCTTCTACAACAACACTATCACATTGCTGAACTCGGAGTCCCGCCGATAGATTTCTCCAGTCTCTCCGTCCACATTGTTTGCTTATTCTGTATTTTAATTTCTATATTGCACGATTACTACGGACTGACGCTAAACTGCATTTCGTTGTACCCATACTTGTATCTGTGCAATGACAATAAAGTTGAGTTGAATTGAATTGAATATATTTTTGAAAGATTGTTAAATTGAGACTTCTTTCTGTGCAGTTATTTGACAATTGTAAAGCTCAAAGCTGGAGACCTGGGGCTTTGATCCTGAGAGTGTTATGTGTGTGGAGTTTGCACGTTCTACTTGTGACTGGATGAGATTTCTCCGGTTTTCCTCCCACGTCCCAAAGACGTGCGGGTTTGGCCCCTCTGTTAATTACCCCTTGTGTGCAGGGAGTGGATGCGAGTGGGTAACATAGAACCAGTGTGAATGGATTGTCAGTGTGGACTCGGTGGGCCAAAGAACCTGTTTCCGTGCTGTATCTCTGAACTAAACTGAAATTAAAACTAATGTTGTATATTTACAAGTTTGAACTGAGGAGGATTACAGAGCAACACCTTTCTGGAGCCCTGATCCTAACCATATGGGCTGGTTTCATTCTGGCAAACTGCCCAGGAAAGGTGATAGCAGTATAAAATTGGGATGAAAAATTAGCAGGAAACTGGGAACTGCTCGTTTCTATGGTCATCGACTACAGAAGGCACAGAAGGTTCCCTACCTTGCCTATGGGAACTGTATCGAGAGGGTTTTCACCTTCAAATTCCTGGGAACGCACATTGCGGAGGACCTCTCCTGGTCTGCCAACACTTCAGCGGTGGCAGAAATAGTCCCAACAGTGATTGTACTTCCTGAGGGTGCTTAGAGGAGAAGCTGCTAGTGGCATTCTACCGCTCCACCATCGAGAGTGTGCTGGCCTATTGTATCACGGTGTGGATGCCGGCTGCTCACCAGCAGACAGGAGAACACTGCAGAGAGTGATCAAAACTGCCCAGAAAATCATCGTCTGCCCTCTGCCTTCCCTCCAGCTCTCGGTTCCTCTGTAGAGCCAGGAAAATAATCAAAGACCCCTCCCCTCCCATCCTGGACAGTTCCTGTTCAACCTCCTGCCCTCTGGTAGGCGGTACAGATGCGTCAAAAGCTGGACAAACAGACTCAAGAACAGTTCCTTTCCCTGGGCCATTAGAACTCTAAATTCCTCAAATATCCACACGACGTGAGAATGCTGTCATCCATTCCACTATAAAACAGACCACCCACCTAATATTTCTTCTTTTTTTAAATTCTTTTAAAGTATTTATTAAATTTTAAAGTGTAATATTCTCCCAGTGCAATGTTCTACCTACGTGTGTTAATTATAATGCATCTGCTATTTTAAGCAGTTGAATAAAGTATTGAATGTATTGGATGTGTTTTTGTCTTGTTTTGGTTGCACTGATCAGGAGTAGCTCTCCTAATTTCGTTGTATTTCCATGTACAATGACAATAAAGGCTTATTATTATTATTATTATTATTATTATTATTATTATTATTATTATTATTATTATTATTATTATTATTATTATTATTATTATTATTTGTGGGCTGAGAGAACTGTACAGGTGGCACGGAGGCGCGGCAGGAGAGATGCCGCATTACAACACCAGAGACTCGGGTTTGATTCTGACTACGGGTGCTGTCTGTACAGAGTTCTCCCCGTGACTACATGGGCTTTACCTGGGTGCCCCGCTTTCCCCCCGCGCTCCATAAGAAGTACAGGTTTGTAGGCTAATTGGCTTTGGTAAAAATTGTAAATTGTCCCTAGTGTGTAGTGTGCGGTAGTGTAACGGGGATCGCTGGTCGGCACGGACTCGGTGGGCCGAAGGGCCTGTTTCCGTGCTGGATCTCTAAACTAAACTCACCTAAGCAAAGTAAATAAATACCCAACTGCTACACTTATCCTCAATTCTTGACATGATTTAAAACAATAGCAAGAGAATGTCAGTGCTGGTGGTTTTTGGTGGTTTAGGCGTCTGCATTCCCTTTATTCACTCACTCAGCAGCTCTAATAGAATGTGAAGTGGGGGAAAGAAAGAATGAATGAATGAATGAATGAATGAATGAATGAATGAATGAATGAATGAATGAATGAATGAATGAATGAATGATACTTTATTGTCACACGTACCTAGGTCCAGTAAAAAGCTTTGTTTTGCATTCAACCGAGGAAGTACACGTGTCGCCACAACAGAGTTACTCAAATACCGAACAGTCCTATCTACTGCCGCTGCATGTGGCTGCAGCATCCCCCCCCCCCCCCCCCCCACCCCCCCCCCGCCGGTTCCCCCTTCGTTCCCTTTGTTAGTTCTTGCTGGCCCCCTGCTGGATCCGCCCATTGTTCTTGGTGGACCACCTCCCTCTCGCCCAGGGGCGGAAATCGCTATCAAAACATGGGGGGGGGGGGGTACACACAATTTATTGGTGGACACGCGCAAGCACACACACACACATGCACGCACACACACTCGCATGCACACACACATACGCGAGGCTTCAGAGGCTTCAGCCATGGGCCCTGTGGACGGTAACATCAGTAGCTGACCTGGTTGGTGATGACTCTGAACTCCAGCAACAGCAGCTTCATCCGCCCCGAATCGTGGGGCTTGAAACGGCCTGTTCGTGGGGCCTTTCATCGCCCGGCGCGGCTTACAATTGGCCAGCGGGGGCTTCAACATCGGGAGCCTCGATCGCCTCAATGCAGCAGTTTGATTTTAAGCCACGCCGGGCGATGAAAAGCCCCGCGAAGGGGCCGATTCAGCCCTTAGAAAGCGTCTGATACCCGCTTGAATCCACCTTGCTCTCTGCCCCTCCGTGCTCTCGGTGGCGTGTGTCCCGTGGACGCTGATGGCTCTTAGCGATTCGGAGTCCACAGTGGATGAGCTGGGCCTTCTGGCAGGTCCTCCCTCATTGGTCCGGGGCAGGTGTTCCTTGGTCCTTTGGCCGTGGCCGTCAGCAAGCGGGTTCTCCGTCGTTGGTCCGGGATATCCGGATGATCATTGACCCTGGAAACAACTGTGTGAAAAATTAAATGTGCTATATTGAATTTGTTGGCTGGTCTGGTATTAAATGACTAACTATAAATCCTAATTAACACCATGTATATGTGTGGCTTTGCTAAACACTGGGATTTGATGACATACCTGAAACGTATCTGTTTTATAAACTTTCCCAAAGGAACAAACTTCCTACGGGCTGAGTGACTGTTCCACGCACAGCAGTGGGAGGTTGAATTCTGGTGGCAAATGTTGACAGTTCTGTGGTGAATTCCCAAACTTGCTGACAGAGTCCAGCTGCATTGCTGGGCCCTGCCTGAAGCCCACACTGACTCCGCGCCGACCAGCGATGCTCACATACTAGCACTATCCTGCTACACACTAGGAACAATTTACAATTTACCTAGCCAATTAACAAACTTCACTAATATCCTGGAAATTCTTCGCTTGCATATCCAAGGTATGCAAATAGTCGCCCATAAAGGGCACTTACAACATTACAATTCCCCCCCCCCCTCCCCCCCCCGCACCAGTTCCTCCTTTGTTCTCTCCCCCCCTCCCCCTCCATTGTTCCACCCCCACCCATCACGGCGGCCCCCCCCCCACGTCCGATCCCCATTGCTAACAATATACCCACGATGGTTCTCGGCACAAAACAGGCAAAACAGACCTTGATGAAGTGAATAATTAGGTGCTGTACTAAACTACTTACGCTGAATGGATGTGCTGATTCATTACAACAAGATGTATTGTAAAACCATTGGCCAACTGCTGGGAGATTCCTGTCAGATGTCCTGGGAACTATTCTGAGTTCGACCTGAAACGCATATCATTCTGTACAAGTGCCCAGCCTCAATTAGCATCTGTAATTCAGATTGAAAACAATCCTCCATTCCTCATTATAAAATGAAAGTGTTTTTAAACCTGTAGTCATTTCACTGCTGTGCAGACGCCACTTCCAATTCACGGAGCCTGATCAGGGCAAGACAATAGGATTGTTTCGAGCAGAGCTGCGGGACATAGCAGTTCCGTACCAGCTAAACTGTGGGTGAAAGAGGATAATGGGAGATTGATTAAGGTTAATTGACTTATTTTTGCAGGTCACACAGCTCAGCGCTGCTTCACGCTGTGGGTTGTTACAGTCGAATGCATAATATCGCAAGCAATAAATCAAACAGCATTGGAAGATTCTGTATTCTTTCCCAAAATTGCTGGCCTCAGTTGGCTTTTGTTTCAGAGTTTCTACTGCCTACTGCTTTCCAGTTCAGCGGTTTTCTATTTCCAATGTGACATTTAATTGCCACAGTCAAAAGCTCTTTTTTAAAAACTTGGCAGAAACGTTAACTATTTCTGGTAAATTGCCATTTTATACTCTCATAGTCAATTAATCTGCATCAGCAGATTTTCTTGATCGGTCAACAATAACTGTAGACGGTTTTCCAACTGTCTTACCGCTTGTATTGCAAGATCAGTTAAATGATCTTTGCATATTGTAAATCTTTAAAAAATATATTTTGTTTATTCTGAAGAAGAGTCTCGACCGAAATCGTCACCAATTCTTTCTCTCCATAGTTGCTGCCTCACCCTCTGAGTTTCTCCAGCATTTTGTGTCTACCAGCAGAGAAGTTTAGTTTTGTTATCATCATTGCAGATATCAGGGAGCTATATCAATTTAAAAAGTGTAATGCATTACAAGTGAAAGCGAATTGTTGAGGATAAATTTGACAGAATTATGCTTCCCTTTGCAGCTAACGGAAAAGTCAGAAGACTTTGACATTGATAGCTGGAGTCCCCTTTTCAAGAGTGACAGTAGGTTGGTAATGGGAATGGGATTTTACTTGTCACGTGTACTGAGTGAAATGTATTTTTGTATACAGTTCAGTACAAGTAACACTATACATAAGTACTGAGATACATCTCAGATCAGCATCTCAGATACAGTACAAGTGTATAGCAGTAGTACACTGAGACAGCATACAGAGTCATCAGTTTTGGCACCATTTTGAGGTCCTAGTTTGCAGGTACAGGATACAAGTGTCGGTTGGTTTTGGTGATATTGTAAAGAAATACAAGGCTTGGTTACATCATTGCTTTTATTTTATATCAGGAGCAGGGCACAACCTAGAGCTTTGTGGGCTGATGAATTATTGCAACAAGTTTGACATCCTGAATCATTCCTGCAATATTTGATAATGTGATTTTGAGAGAAACGACCAGAGATATACTTTCAAACCTTATTGGAGTGGACTAACACTAATCCTATTCTGCTCCATTTTCTTGTCTCCCCACATTTTATCAGCTTCCTCTCCACTTCCACGCCCCCCCCCCCCCCCTCTGATCCCATCACTCACCCACACTCACCCAGGTACAATTTACAGCAGTTACAAACCCACACATCCTTAGGGTTGTGGGAGGCAACCAGGCCACCCAAAATAAACCCATGTGGACAGAGGGAGAATGTGAAAACTCTGTAAAAGTGAAGACTCCACACAGCCACACAGCAAACATCTGGTAAAGTAGTAGGGATTTAGGGAGGGGGGGGGGGGAAGGAGGGGGTTTGAAGGTTTTACAAATTATGGGCCAGGAAGCCAAATTAATTTTAGGCCCAGACCCGAAACGTCACCTGTTCATTCCATCCACAAATGTTGCCTGACCTGCTGAGTTCCTCTAGCACTTTGTGTTTTGCTCAAGTCTCTGGCATCTGCTGTTCCTTGTAGCTCCGTCTTAATTCGTACAATGTTTTGCTCAATGCATGAAGTCTAGCAAAAAATACAAGTCTCCATTGCATGGGCATTTATGGAATAGTTAACTTAGAACAATACAGCACAGGAACAGGCCCAGCAGCCCACAATGTTTAGTTTTATTATTGTCACGTGTACCGAGGTACAGTGAAGAGCTTTTGTTTGCATACGACCTAGAATAGAATAGATTAGAATAGAATAGAATGCCTTGCTACTGATATATAATATTTACATTTTAGTACTAATTTCTAACAACTATTAATAATCATGAATACTAATTAATACTAATTATTGCTAACTGGATCAACTAAGAATTAACTAAAAGTATGAAATATAAGTAAAGTGTGATCCAGGTATTCTATAATTAAAAATGTATAGTGGTTCTCTCTCTGATATTTTTGATTTTGAGTATTCTTTGACAAATGTTTATGTTATACGAGACTAACATTTCAATTTGAGACTAATAATTATATCATTAATGGAATATAACCATTATTTCTTTCCCCCCCCATAAATTGCTTGCACTGAATTTGAAACTTTTCTTTTAAGGAAAGTACTGAGCTAGTAAATTTTTTTTTACCAAAAGCTACGGAAGTCCTTAGATGCTTAGCCACATTAGGGTGGCTATCACTAACTGCACTCATTTTAGCTGTAGTTTTTTTCTTTCTCAACCTTTTACACATTACTAATACAATTTTTTACTACCTCTTCTACCTTATAATATATTATATTTTGTATTTGGAATGGAATTACATATTTTATTTAGGGAGATATGTTCGGATGGAAAACAGACGAGACTTAAAATTCATCTACCTGATGTTCGAGTATAAGGTAGGGTTGAGTGTGCTGAGCCATCTGCTCTAACCACTCTAATCACAAGATGCAAGACGTGAATAGGAAAATTGGGGGTGAAGGAATTAAATTCTGTAGTTGGAATGTTAAGGGAATTAATGAACCTATTAAGAGAGGCAAAGTGTTAGCTCATTTAAAATAATTGAAAACAGATATAATATTTCTCCAGGAGACACACCTGAAAAAGGAAGCACAACATAGATTGAAAGCAAAATGGATTGCTAAAGCGTACCACTCCTCATTCTCACATAAATCTAGAGGGGTTGCAATATTAATTCGTAAAGGTATACCCTTTAAACATATATCAATGATAGAAGATATTGAAGGCAGATATATTCTAATAATAGGGGAGTTATACTCAAAAAAGGTGACTCTCCTTAATGTGTATGGACCAAATTTTGATAGCCTCCTGTTTTTTAAGAGAATACTTAACAATATCCCGGAATGTATACAACAAAACTTAATAATCGGTGGAGACTTAAATTGTACATTGGATGCTTATTTGGATAGATCATCAACTCAAAGAAAACTAAAATCCCAATCAAGCGAATTTCTAAATTCATATATTAATACTACCAACATTAAGGATGTTTCGAGAATTGAAAACCCATCGGGTCGAGAATATTCATTTTACTCACCAGTACATAAAACCTACGCAAGGATAGATTATTTTTTAGTAGACTCAAAACTTATCCCATTTACCTATAACTCGCAATATCATAATATCATAATCTCAGACCATGCTCCACTAACATTTATGATTAAACTAAACGGAATGGTAGAGACACAGTCACAATGGAGACTTAATCCCCAAATCTTAAAAGAAAAGTTATGTAATGAATACCTCGTAAAACAGATTAATATGTTTTTTGAGGCTAATGATAGCCCTGAAATCTCTGCTTCCCTTCTTTGTGAAACATTTAAAGCATTTGTGCGAGGAGCATTAATCTCTTCTCAATCATTTCTTAACAAAGAGAATAGAGCCAAACAACAGAAATTGGAAATGGAAATAAGGCAATTAGACATAGAAAATGCAGCAGCACCATCCACGATAAAACACAATAAAATTGCAGTACTGAAATATAAATTGAACAAGATATACTCAGACCAAGTTGTAAAACTTTATCAACATACAAATCAATTAAATTTTGAATTTGGTGATAAACCACAAAAACTATTAGCGCGACAACTTTGTAAACTGGACGGGAAAAAAACAATTTACAAAATTAGAACAGACAAGGGAGAAACACTAACACTGCCTAAAGATATTAATGATAGATTTTTACAATACTATCAAAAATTGTACTCATCTAAAATGACAGAACAATCAGCAGGAATGGAAACATTTCTACAGAAATGTAAGCTTGTGGGTTTAGATCAGAAAGAGAGAGAATCACTAGGTGCTGAAATTACGATAAAAGACATCGAAAAGTCAAGTAAATCTTTAAAAAATGGAAAGGCTGCAGGTCCTGATGGCCTAAGTTCTGAATTTTATAAAAAAAATTATGATCTGGTTTCTCCACGCCTACAGACACTGTACAAATACGCTTACACTCAACAGAAACTCCCAGAAACTCTAAATGAATCTACAATCATACTCATACCAAAAACGGACAAGGATCTTGAAGACCCAGGTTCATATAGAGCAATAGCCCTTTTAAATACTGATCAGAAAATATTAACTAAAATTCTATCTCATAGATTGAGCTTAGTGATTAACAAATTAATACACCCCCACCAAACAGGTTTTATTCCAAAACGTTATTCATTTTATAATCTGAGAAGACTATTCAATATTATATACTCCAATAGAATTCCTAATGCAGATCTAGCAATTATTTCGTTAGATGCTGAAAAAGCATTTGACCAGGTAGAATGGTCATATTTATTTTCGGTGATGGAAAATTTCAATTGGGAGAGAAGTACTGTACATGGGTTAAATTGTTATACTCTAATCCAACAGCTAGAATATTAACAAACCAAATGTTATCAACTAAATTTAACCTCTCTAGAGGTTGTAGACAAGGATGTTCACTATCCCCACTATTATTTGCTCTTGCAATCGAAGCGTTAGAACCCATACAGGAATATACGGATATAACACTAGAGAAACAAGGAATAAAATTTCCTTATATGCAGATGATGTACTAATATATATTACAAAGTTAGAAACTAGTATTCCAAATCTATTAAATTTAATAACTCAATTTGGTCAGTTCTCAGGATATAGAATTAATTGGAATAAAAGTGAAATCATGCCAATAACAAAACTCAATCTACATACATTACAACAATCCCCTTTTAAAATAGTTAAAGATAAATTTAAATACTTAGGAATCTATGTAACTAAGACATATACCTCTTTATTTAAACTAAATTTTCCACCCTTACTGAATAAACTACACAAGAATATTCAATACTGGAAAACACTCCCCATTTCAATGCTTGGTAAAATTAATGCTATAAAAATGATCTTCTTACCGCAACTACTGTACCTATTTCAATTAATCCCGATATATCCCAAAAACTTTTTTCAAAAAAGTCGACTCCATTGTTACAAGTTTTATCTGGGATTATAAGAATCATAGAATAAGTAAAAAACATTTATGTAAGTGAAAGATAAATGGAGGTTTGGCTTTGCCAAATTTCTTGTTTTATTTTTGGGCAGTCCATATTAAAAACATGAATTTCTGGCTGGAAGAAATGGATCAACAACCAGATTGGTTAAGGATGGAAAAGGAAGACTGTTTACCTTTTGAAATTGGACCGATCATATTTGCTACCACAAAACTACACAAAAAAACCTATAAGGAGAACCCCATAATACATAGTGGAATACGAATTTGGAAACAATTAAAAAAAGTTTTAAAATTGAATAGTATACCACTCTGCCTTCCCATTGTAAACAATCCCTTATTCAAACCATCCTTTTTGGATAAGGGTTTCACACAATCGAAAAATTATGGAATTAAAAAGATTGGACATCTTTATGGGAAAGGCACTTTTCTTTCATTTCAGGAGTTACAACAGAATCATGGACTGCACTCAAATAATATCTTCAGATATCTACAAATTAGAGATTATGTTAAATCTAACACACAAGTCTACAGGACTAGGGAACCAGAAATCCTTGATGAATGTTTGAACAAGCATCCTAACACTGAAAAATTAATAGCTTATATTTATAACACCCTCCTAAACAACGAGGTACCACCGACGGAACCATATAGACACACATGGGAAAATGAATTAGGTCATCCTATAACGAAAGATTTGTGGGACGAAAGTTTACAATATATACATCAATGTTCGTTAAATGCCAGACATGCTTCAATACAATTTAATGTCTTACATAGATTACACTACTCTAAAATAAAACTAAATAGAATCTTCCCACAAATCTCTCCTATTTGTGATAAATGTCTACATCTAGATGCTAATTTAACACATACGTTTGCAAATTGTATAAAAATTAAACATTTCTGGACTGATATTTTTGAAATAATTTCAGAAGTTATTAATACAAAACTGGATCCAAACTCAAAATTAATAATACTCGGAATATCAGAGCAAAGTTTAACACGCACAACAAGCCAAAGAAATTTCCTCGACTACAGTATAATAACCGGGAAAAAATTAATATTAAAATTTTGGAAAGGCCCTACGACCCCCACAATTAAAATGTGGATTGTGGAAATGTCGGAGACCCTATATCTAGAAAGAATTAGACTTGTCTTCTGAACAAACAAGAACGTTTTGATAAAATATGGGCTCCATTCATTAATTATCTGACGGGATAGATTGGCCCGGCACGAAAACCCAACTGAAACTTGAACTCAGGATTAGATGAAAAGCCATACTTTATAATCTACGAACCTATCTCCAATGACGTATTATAAGTAATCCATTCCACCTTTTTTGTTTTTTTTGATATTTGTAACTCTTTTTTCTCTCTTTCTCTCTTTTTCTATATAAAAAAAACATTAGAAGCAGAAGTTATCGACAATTGAAAATTTTAATAATGTATGACTGATGTATATGAAAAGTTTTTTTACTATAATATGTAACTATACTTTATAATATGTCTACTTCTAATAAAAATATTATTTAAAAAAAAAAAAAGGAATAGAATTATTGTCATTTAAACAATCAAAGTTCAAACAAAATGTTGTTCCTGCAGTCATAACAGCAAAAGAACAAAACACACATTTAACACAATTAATTCCACACAAACATCCATCACAGTGAATCTCCAAACACCTCCTCACTGTGATGGAAGGCAAAAGTCTTATCTCAAAAGCATTTATTCTTCCCCCGCAGTCAAGCAGTCAAACTGCTGCATCGAGCTGATCTGACTGCAATCAATTCAGATAATACTAGACCTGAATACCATCAAGCAAAACACAAGTACAAAAAGCAGAACAAATAAATAGATCAGGCTTGTGCTGGCGTTGGAGAGGGTCCAGGGATGTTAACGAGAAAGATCCCATGGATGAGTGTGTTCACATTGATGAGCATGTAGGATATGCTCATCCTCGACCAGCGATCCTCGCATTCTAGCACCATCCTTCTACACACTAGGAACAATTTACAAATTTACCACTTGCTGGAATTCAGAAGGATACGGGGGGACCTTACCGAATAGTGAAAGGCCTGGATAGAGTGGATGTGGAGAGTATATTTCCACTAGCGGGAGAGTCTAGGACCAGAAGCCTCAGAATAAAATGATGCACCTTTAGAAAGGATATGAGGAGCAATTTATTTAATCAGAGGGTGGTGAATCTGTGGAAGTTATTGCCACAGACGGTGTGGAGGTCAAGTCATCGGGTATTATTAAGGCAGAGAATGATAGTTTCTTGATCAGTACGGGTTAGTACGGGTGTCAAGGATTATGGGAAGAAGGCAGGAGAATGGGATTGAGAGGGAAAGATGGATCAGCCATGATTGAATGTCAGAGTAGATTTGATGGGCCGATTGGCCTAATTCTGCTCCTATGACTTATGAACTCATACCAGAGTGTAGATTATACTTTCCCAGGATTGCAGTGGAACAGATCCAGAGAAAATGTCCAATGTCTGCAATGAGGTAGGTTGGAGAGAAATTGGGAGAGTTTGAAAGGTTTTGCGGTGTGTGATGCTATTATCACTGGGATTCATTTACTTCCGAACTTCTGGTAGCCCGTGTGTATTATGTCCCCAAGGTAGGCATTGCATACTGTTGAAATGCCCTGTACGTTCTACATACTCTAATTGTAACAGGTCACAGAAGTTTATGTTTATTGTGCTTCTACCAACAAGGAAGTCCTTCAATCTGGCACTTGCATCTATGTGTTTACATCACCATGCCATCTGACCACATGTCTTATTTACATTATGCAGATACACCACATGGTGCACCACCTTTCCATTCCTTGTCCCTGCAAGACTCTTGTAGTGTAGTGAATCCCCTCCAGTGTAGGGAATGCTTGGACTGGCTGTACGATTTACACACCCCATGTGAATGATGTGTTGGAGTTAACAAGGCTGGGCAGGAATTTCCATTTTAGATTTATACTTATTAACTCAGATTCTCTCATTACTCCAAGTCTCAGTAGGTTTGGAACAATCAGAATCAATCAATTCAGTTAAATTTATAGCATAGCTTTAGCTAAGAGAGGTAAAGTTTAAAGGAGATGTGCGGGCAATGTTTTTTTTTACACACACAGGGAGGTGTGTGCCTGGAATCATAATCATAATAATTTTATTAGCCGCTGTCATGTGTGATTTAGTTTAGTTTAGAGACACAGCATGGAAACGGGCCATTTGTCCCGCCAAATCCGCGCCGACCAGCGATGCTCGCATACTAGCACTATTCTACTACACACTAGGAACAATTTACAATTTTACCGAGCCAATTAACCTACAAACCTGTACTTCTTTAAAGTGTGAGAGGGAACCGAAGATCTCGGCGAAAACCCACGCAGGTCACGGGGAGAACGTACAAACTCCGTACAGACAGCACCCGTCGTCAGGATCGAACTCGGGTCTCTGGCACTGTAAGGTAATAACTCTACCGCTGCGCCACCATGCCGACTTGGTGGCGGTGGTGGAGGTAGTGCCATTGGCGATTAGAGAGGCGTGGCGGCGCGGCTCTGGCTGCAGCGGCTCACCGGCAGTCCCGTTTGTTTGTGTTTTTTGTGTTGTTTATTTTGTTTTGGTTAGTCTAGTTTTTGGTTTTTAGTTTGTGTTTTGTGGGGGGGGTTGAAAGGGGGTTTGCAGTCTCTCCCTGCGGGGGAATGCGACTTTTTTGTCGTATTCCCCTTCTCTGCCTCCGTCTGCGCTGAGGCCTAATGGAGCTGGCGACCTCGAGGCTCCGGAGGCAGAGCCCGTCAGGACTTGCCCTGAGCTCGCTCCCGTGAGGGCGGTCCGGCTCAGGGCTGGAACAGTGCTCCCGTGAGAGGTTGTGAGGGCGGCCAGCCCGAGGGTGGAACGAGGCTCCCGTCGGAGCGGCCGAGCTCGGGGAGGTGCGGCGCTCGCAACCCGAGGGAGGTTCGGCGCCCATGTCGGGGCAGCCCGGCCCGAGGGAGAAGCGACGCCCAAGTCGGGGCGGCCAGGCCCGGGGAAGAAGCGACGCCCATGTCGGGGCGGCCCGGCCCGGGGGAGGTTCGGCGCCCATGTCGGGGGCGGCCCAGCCCGAGGCTGAAGACGGCACGGTACTCACGTGAGGGTGGCTGGGACGGTGTTCTGGCGGTGGTGGCCTGAGTCCGGGGTTTGGTCGCGGGCCAGCGGCTGCGTCTGCAGGACTGGTGGGCGGCAGCTTCGACCACCCCGGGCCGCGGTGTTTGAGCCGCGGGACTGATTTATAACATCGCCCGGGGGGTATCGCCTCAGCGCAGAGGGAGAAGAGGAGGGAAGAGACTGCAGACCAAAGACTTTTGCCTCCATCACAGTGAGGAGATGCTGGGTGGACTCACTGTGGTGGATGTTAATATGTGTTTATTGTTGTTTTTCTTGTATTATATATATGACTGCTGCAATTTCGTTCAGACTTCGGTCTGAATGACAATAAAGGCTATCTATCTATCTATCTATCTATCTATCTATCTATCTATCTATCTATCTATCTATCTATCTATCTATCTATCTATCTATCTATCTATCTATCTATCTATCTATCTATCTATCTATTTAAGAGGTGTTCAGATAGTCACAATATGCAGGGAATGGAAAGATATGAATCTTGTGTAAGCAGGTGAGGTGAATTTATCTTGGCATCATGATTGCACAGACATGGTGGGCTGAAGGGCCGTTCCTGGGTGGTATTTTTCTCTTGGAACCGTTCTATGGAGCAGTTTATCCAGAGTAATTATTTTGGACCCATTGCATCCCATTGCTGTGTTACACGCGAATGAAAAAGGCTTAACACGCACCAGTTCCTATTTCATGTTCTTTTTCTCAGTTAACAATTAATATTTCATTTATTAATCCCTTTCTGATATTTGTTGAGCTTATTCACTACGATCTTGTACTTTTTCGCCCAAAGTGATAACATGTTAAGCTACAGGCAAAGAGAAACAACTATGCATTTCTGATAATCTGATGACAAAAAATAAGGTTGTTATTAATTCAGTCAGCAGTTGTGAATTTGAATAATTGTTCAAACTACCTTTGAACTCACAACAAAGTAATCCTTAAGAATTCCTACAGGAAACAATTAGAGAGGATCAACCACATTCAAAATCCCAGATAATTTACTGTTTCTTCCCAAGTGGATTTCCTTAAGAAAAAAAAAACTCCCTTTGTGAAATATATTATGCAGCTTGAACTGATGCAGGAATGTTCAGTTCGAGAAGTTAGATTTTAAAAGGAGCAATCTCAACCATAGTTGCCCGACAAAGTTTGAAACTTTACACTAAAGGGGAAAACAAAATCCACAGTGAACAAAACAAATTGCACCTCAGTAACAAAAAACATGTCAAGATGAAAGGATTGGTGAAGCAGGGGGGCAGTGAGGAGGGAGGTTACATTTATTTTCTTGCAATAAAAGCGGAATTAAACCGTTTGAACGCCCATGGCAACAAAATGAGACAATACTGTAAAAGGTAGGAAAGACAAAACAGAAAGATTTAAGTGGGATCTATTTGGAAAGAGAAAGGATGAGGCAGCATTTGAGTGGCCATTAACCTCAATGCTACTTGGCACAGACATACATCACTGGAGATCAGATCGTTAAGAGATTTAATGCATTCAATCAGCCCTCAGTGTCTTTTATTCAACACTTGCTGATGCCTTATTTTAGTTTAGTTTACTGTCACGTGTACTGAGGTATTGTGTGTGAAAAGCTTTTAGTTGCGTGCTAATCAGTCAGTGGCCAGAGAATACACGGTTACAATCGAGCCGTCTGCAGTGTATAGATGCATGATGAAGTGAATAATGTTTAGTACTGCTGTTGGAGTAGAGGTTTAAAATAGTGGAGCATTGCAATGAGTGTTTGCAGATCCACTTCAGGGACTAGCGCGTAGAGAGTCACCTGGCCTGGGTGCCATCTCACAAACTTGTTGTTTAGAAACATAGAAACATAGAAATTAGGTGCAGGAGTAGGCCATTCGGCCCTTCGAGCCTGCACCGCCATTCAATATGATCATGGCTGATCATCCAACTCAGTATCCCGTACCTGCCTTCTCTCCATACCCTCTGATCCCCTTAGCCACAAGGGCCACATCTAACTCCCTCTTAAATATAGCCAATGAACTGGCCTCGACTACCCTCTGTGGCAGGGAGTTCCAGAGATTCACCACTCTCTGTGTGAAAAAAGTTCTTCTCATCTCGGTTTTAAAGGATTTCCCCCTTATCCTTAAGCTGTGACCCCTCGTCCTGGACTTCCCCAACATCGGGAGCAATCTTCCTGCATCTAGCCTGTCCAACCCCTTAAGAATTTTGTAAGTTTCTATAAGATCCCCTCTCAATCTCCTAAATTCTAGAGAGTATAAACCAAGTCTATCCAGTCTTTCTTCATAAGACAGTCCTGACATCCCAGGAATCAGTCTGGTGAACCTTCTCTGCACTCCCTCTATGGCAATAATGTCCTTCCTCAGATTTGGAGACCAAAACTGTACGCAATACTCCAGGTGTGGTCTCACCAAGACCCTGTACAACTGCAGTAGAACCTCCCTGCTCCTATACTCAAATCCTTTTGCTATGAAAGCTAACATACCATTCGCTTTCTTCACTGCCTGCTGCACCTGCATGCCCACTTTCAATGACTGGTGTACCATGACACCCAGGTCTCGCTGCATCTCCCCTTTTCCTAGTCGGCCACCATTTAGATAATAGTCTGCTTTCCTGTTTTTGCCACCAAAATGGATAACCTCACATTTATCCACATTATACTGCATCTGCCAAACATTTGCCCACTCACCCAGCCTATCCAAGTCACCTTGCAGTCTCCTAGCATCCTCCTCACAGCTAACACTGCCCCCCAGCTTAGTGTCATCCGCAAACTTGGAGATATTGCCTTCAATTCCCTCATCCAGATCATTAATATATATTGTAAATAGCTGGGGTCCCAGCACTGAGCCTTGCGGTACCCCACTAGTCACTGCCTGCCATTGTGAAAAGGACCCGTTTACTCCTACTCTTTGCTTCCTGTTTGCCAGCCAGTTCTCTATCCACATCAATACTGTACCCCCAATTCCGTGTGCCTTAAGTTTGTAAACTAATCTCTTATGTGGGACCTTGCCGAAAGCCTTCTGGAAGTCCAGATACACCACATCCACTGGTTCTCCCCTATCCACGCTACTAGTTACATCCTCGAAAAATTCTATAAGATTCGTCAGACATGATTTACCTTTTGTAAATCCATGCTGACTTTGTCCAATGATTTCACCACTTTCCAAATGTGCTGCTATCCCATCTTTAATAACTGACTCTAGCAGTTTCCCCACTACCGATGTTAGACTAACTGGTCTGTAATTCCCCGTTTTCTCTCTCCCTCCCTTCTTAAAAAGTGGGGTTACGTTTGCTACCCGCCAATCCTCAGGAACTACTCCAGAATCTAAAGAGTTTTGAAAGATTATTACTAATGCATCCACTATTTCTGGAGCTACTTCCTTAAGTACTCTGGGATGCAGCCTATCTGGCCCTGGGGATTTATCGGCCTTTAATCCATTTAATTTACCCAACACCACTTCCCGGCTAACCTGGTTTTCACTCAATTCCTCCAACTCCTTTGACCCGCGGTCCCCTGCTATTTCCGGCAGATTATTTATGTCTTCCTTAGTGAAGACGGAACCAAAGTAGTTATTCAATTGGTCCGCCATATCCTTGTTCCCCATGATCAACTCACCCGTTTCTGACTGCAAGGGACCTACATTTGTTTTAACTAATCTCTTTCTTTTCACATATCTATAAAAACTTTTGCAGTCAGTTTTTATGTTCCCTGCCAGTTTTCTTTCATAATCTATTTTTCCTTTCCTAATTAAGCCCTTTGTCCTCCTCTGCTGGTCTCTGAATTTCTCCCAGTCCTCCGGTATGCTGCTTTTTCTGGCTAATTTGTACGCATCATCCTTCGCTTTGATACTATCCCTGATTTCCCTTGTTATCCACGGATGCACTACCTTCCCTGATTTATTCTTTTGCCAAACTGGGATGAACAATTTTTGTAGTTCATCCATGCAGTCTTTAAATGTCTTCCATTGCATATCCACCGTCAACCCTTTTAGAATTAATTGCCAGTCAATCTTGGCCAATTCACGTCTCATACCCTCAAAGTTACCTTTCTTTAAGTTCAGAACCATTGTTTCTGAATTAACAATGTCACTCTCCATCCTAATGAAGAACTCAACCATATTATGGTCACTCTTGCCCAAGGGGGCACGTACAACAAGACTGCTAACTAACCCTTCCTCATTACTCAATACCCAGTCTAAAATAGCCTGCTCTCTCGTTGGTTCGTCTACATGTTGATTTAGATAACTATCCCGCATACATTCCAAAAAATCCTCTTCCTCAGCACCCCTGCCAATTTGATTCACCCAATCTATATGTAGATTGAAGTCACCCATTATAACGGTTTTGCCTTTGTCGCACGCATTTCTAATTTCCTGTTTGATACCATCTCCAACTTCACTACTACTGTTAGGTGGCCTGTACACAACACCCACCAGCGTTTTCTGCCCCTTTGTGTTTCGCAGCTCTACCCATACCGATTCCACATCCTGCAAACTAATGTCCTTCCTTTCCATTGCGTTAATCTCCTCTCTAATCAGCAACGCTACCCCACCTCCTTTTCCTTTCTCTCTATCCCTCCTGAATATTGAATATCCCTGGATGTTCAGCTCCCAGCCTTGGTCACCCTGGAGCCATGTCTCCGTGATCCCAACTATATCATAGTCATTAATAGCTATCTGCACATTCAACTCATCCACCTTATTACGAATGCTCCTTGCATTGAGACACAAAGCCTTCAGGCTTGTTTTTACAACACTCTTACCCCTTATACAATTTTGTTGAAAAGTGGCCCTTTTTGATTTTTGCCCTGGATTTTCCGGCCTGCCACTTTTACTTTTCACCTTGCTACCTATTGCTTCTACCCTCATTTTACACCCCTCTGTCTCTACGCTCACACATTTAAGAAACCCTTTCCCTTTAACTCCATCCTCCACTAGCCCATTCGACACCCCACCCCCCTTATTCAGTTTAAAACCACCCGTGTAGCAGTGGCAAACCTGCCTGTTTAACTTTGAAAAGTTTGATGTACATAGGTCGCTGAGTCAGATAATTGTGAGCTTTGCAGGAATAGACAGGGTGAATGCACGGAGTATTTTACCCAGCGTAGCGGAATCAGGAACCGGAGGACATAGGTTTAAGGAGAGAGAGAGAAAAAAGATTAAAACCCCTGTCCCACGGTACGAGTTCATTCCAAGAGTTCTCCCGAGTTTGCCCTGATTCGAACTCAGAGATTTACGGTAATGGCCACTCGTCGGTACTCGGGGCTCTCGTGGACATTTTTCATCATGTTGAAAAATCTTCACTAGTCTTCCCGTGCTTACCTGCCGTTAGTGAGTCTTCCCGAGCACCTGCCGTTAGCGCTAAGAGACGTCCCCGAGCTCCGACGTACTCGCTATGTCTCGGGAGAGTTCTTGGAATGAACTCGTACCGTGGGACAGGGCTATTAATAGGAACCCGAAGGGCAACTTTTTCACTCAGAGGGTGGCTGGTATATGGACAGAGGAGGTAGTTCAGACAGATAATATAACAGCACTTAAAAGACACTTGGACATGTACATGGAGAAGAAAAGTTCAGAGGGATATGGGCCAAATGTGGGCAAATGGGACGAGTTTAGATGAGGTATCTTGGTTGGCATGGACAAGTTAGGCTGAGGGACCTGTTTCCATTCTGTATGACTCCATGACTCTGACCCATTGCAAAGCATATAGTGCGTAAAGTGACACTTCAGTGCAGCACTGAAATAGCATGGCAATGTCAAAATTGCCAAAGGAAGCAAAAAATGTTACATTACTATCACCAAATGGTGATCTATACAATGAAGATCTATAGCTGTTCTTCATATCAGCAACAAACCCCTTAAAGGAATGGTATTGAGGTAATTGGGATCCTAGCTCTTAAACTAGGAATACACATCTCTTCCCTGACTCCATGTCACTTGGAGGTCCCTCTGTAAACATAAAGGTAAGATATTCCTTAGTGTACATCTGGTCAGGAGAAGCAATCCACTGCCAGACACAAGAGATCCACTGTTAATGAAGGCTATGGTAAAGCTTCACAAGACACTACTCAAACCAAGAGAGTCATTCAAGAGACTTTTATTGTCATAGTTCCTGAAATGGAAGACTGGAATTTTTACTTGCAGCAGCATAACAGATATGTAAACACAGTACTCTGTAAAACCCATAATAAACCACAAAGGAAAGTTTAATATATATATATTTTTTCAAAACAATAATAGTGCAAAACAAAAATAATGCCCCCAAGAGTAGTATGTATGTAGTTCAGAGCATATTTGTAGTGTTTAATGGCCTGATGGTTGTAGTGAAGAAACTACTCCTGAGTCTGGCCGTTACAGTTTTTATGTTCCTATACCTTCTTCCTGATGGCAGGAGTGAAATAAGAGTGTGGCGAGGGTGGATGAAGGTGGCTGCCTTTGAGGCAATGGGGATCCTAGCTCAACTTAGGAAAACACATCTCTTCTGTACATTTTTTCGATGCTGGGGAGGTCTGTACCCATGATGGTCTGGGCTGTGTTCACCATTTTTTTGCGATCTTCTTCATTCCTGGGTTGCTCTCAGTAAGCAACCCAAGCTCTATCAGCAGGTTTCAGTGCTTCTGCCCTGCTGAATAGTGAGAGGCCTCAAACTGGGATCCCAGGGATGTATCAGGTTTCATGCTCAGCCTGAATTTCAAGGGACGAGAGTGGTGGGTGGATGGAGTTGGAGTGCAGGGTTGTTTTGGGGAACTAAATTGTAAGCTTGTTATTAATGTCATGAGCTGCCTGTCAACTATAATCCCTCGTCAAAACTACACGTAGATTCAATCTGCTCCTATTTCTCACATGCGTCAACAGACTTAAATAAGGGTAGAAACTGCAACCCAATAGCATTTCATTTAAATGTATTAATTTTGATCAGCAATAAGATATTTATTGTCAGGGATAAAATGCTATATTGGTATCTCCCCAAATAAACCAGCGGATAAATACACTAAAGATAAACACCAAGTGCTGGAACAACTCGGAGAGTCAGGTAACATCTCTGTAGAAAAGAAAAGGAAGATTGGGACCCTTCTTCTGAAAGTATAGCGGGAGGAACTGGAGGTAAGAGAAAGCTAGAACAAGTCAGGGTGGCAACAGATGACCGAGGGAGGGTGAAACCCATAATCGCCCATTGTTGGCTGGGGAAGAGGTGATAACGAAGGTATACGGGGATGCGAACAGTGGATAAATATACTATATGGACCCATTCCTTCTCTCCAGAGATGCTGCCTCACCCGCTGAGTTAATCCAGCATTTTGTGTCCACCTTTGATCTGCAGTTCTTTCTCACACACTATATTGACTTGATATTGACACATATGAAGAAAATTATCCTTGTCTGATGAGGGTCCTGACCCAAAATGTCACCTATCCATGTTTAGGAAAGAGCTGCAGATGCTGGTTCATACCAATGATTGCTCGAGTAACTCAGCGGGTCAGGCAGCATCTCTGGAGAAGCTGGATGGGTGACATTTCGGGTCAGAACCCTTCTTCCAATTGTCATCTTGTCACCAATGCATGTTCTCCAGAGATGCTACCTCACCCACTGAGTTACTCCAGCATGTTGTACCTTGTTTTGTGCAAACCAGCACCTGCAGTTCCCTGTGTCTCCTGTATCCTAGGATCCAATTCATTTGACCAGTCTACAAGCCCATATGAACACTACAATAACATTAACTTTAGATTAAAGAGGATGAAGCAAAGACAAAATAACAACCAAGTTATTTTCTTAGACCCATGAAAATTATGCAACATCCTCATTATTTTCTCTTTGCCCCTCCTTACAACTTGAGAACATGTAAATATTTCCCATGCCAATATTCATAGCTGGTAATTAATAGCTTCAGTAAAATTATCCTTTTGATTTTCCCTTTCCAGTGTAGGAACCACAAGGGTGTTCTATGTTTTTTGGCAACAGTATCTGTCAGATTATTATTTTACCAGAGATAAGGCAAAGTGGACCTATATTCTCACACCATTGAATGTTTTATACAGCATCATTATTTGAATCCATCCCTTTTATACAATTCAAATCGCACAAGTTGAATTATGTCAGGAAAGTGCATATGTTTCAAATTTAGCAACCAATCAAATGCCAGCTATAGGAGACGTCTAACCAATAAACACAGCTGACCACATTAAAGTTTAGCTCCCTCATAATCATCGATGGGAATATTATTGAGGTCCCAGATACAGAAATTTGCAGTTCGGAAAACAAGGGAGAAAGCCTGGAACCAAAAATGTTGAATGGATAAAATCCAACACAACATTCCGTTTAATGTGCTGTTTCTACATTTGGAGCCAAACATGTTTCCAACTATTGTTTGCCCTGTTGACAAAATTCGTCTGATGTTCTGCGGCTCACTTGTCTTTCTGGTTAGCCTTTGGACAATTTGATTTATTGAGTATGGAGTTGCCTTCACAGAATGTATGTTTTATGTATTTTTACAGCGGTTGGTCTGTGGGCTGTATCCAAGGGTGAACATGGCAATATAACAAAAGCCATCTGCACTTAAATAATGTGCATACCACCATGCTCTGCTCAATCTGCCATGATGTACACAGCTATATACGTTTGGTGCTTTCATATCGGAAACAAAAACCTGCTTCAAACCACTGGGTGCCTATCATCTCTATATTCCTGCCAAACTAAACCACCTGGCCATGCTGGGACATTGCAGAGTAGGGTTCACATTCTGTTTAGTGACTTCATGAAAGGTGACATAAAAGCTGGTAGAGAACAAAACACCCTGGGTATGATCCTGACCCTTGATGCTGTCTGTGTGGAGTTTGCACATTCTACCTGTAACCACGTGGGTTGCCTCCCTATGCTCTGGTTTCCTCCCACATTGCAATGGCATGTGGTGTTTACAGGTTAATTGGCCTCTGTACAAGGCTCCCAGTGTGTGGGGAGCGGGTGCAAAAGTGGGTTCACATAGAACTAGTGTGAACATGTGATTGATAATTGGTGTGGTTTGGGTGGGCTGAAGGGTCTGTTTCTATGCTTTATCTCGAAACTAAAACCATGTGGTTACCCCCTAGTTGCTCTGTTTTCCTCCCACATCCCAAAGACATGCATAATGTCTCCATAAATTGGCCCAAATATGTAGGGTGGAGATGAAAACAAAGGGATAATATAGAACGAGTGTGAGTGGGTGATCGATGGTCGGCGTAGACTTGGTGGCCAAAGGACCTGCTTCCATGCTGGTACAGCACCAGAGTTCCAGACGTCACATCTCGAAACTAAGCAATGAAAATCAAATTATTACTGCAGATGCTGGAAATCTAAAACAAAAGCAGAAAATGCTAGAAATTCTAAGCAGGCACGGCAGCAACTGTGGTCTTATCTAAAAACCTAGATTTGTTGTTTTAACTGTTGGAATGGGTATCAACACTTTAGATCTCAATCTGTAAGTCTCAGCTATATTGGAGATACTCAAATGATAACATTAACATCATCATTTTCTGACAGATTAGTTGAGTTCTTTGAGGATGTGACCAAAAATGTAGATGAAGGCAGAACTGCAGATGTTGTATACATGGATAAGGCAATCGACAAGTTTAACCATGGTAGGCTGCTTTGGAAGGTTAGATCCCATGGGGGGTCAAGGACAGATAGCTGAATGCATAGAAAATTGGCTTCATGGAAGGAGGTAGAGGGTGATGGTGGAAGGCCTGGATAGGAGGGCTGTGACTAGTGGTGTGCCTCAGGGTTCATTGCTGGGCCCATTGCTGTTTGTCATCTATAACAATTATTTGGATGAGGACATACATAGCGTGGTTAGCGTTTGCTGATGACACCACAGTATGTTGTATTGTAGATGGTGAAGATGGTTGTCAAAAATTTCAGCAGAATCTTGATCAGTTGGGCAGATGGGCCGAGGAATGGTTGATGGAATTTAATACAGAGAAATGTGAAGTGTTTCATTTTGGTACCACTAAAGGGCCTGTCCCACTTGGCGGTTTCTTTGGTGACTGTCAGCGTCATATCAGTGTTGCCAAAATACTCTATCCTGGAGCACAGGAAGATGAGGGATGATCTTATAGAGATGTACAAAATCATGAGAGGAATAGATTGGGTAGATAGAAACATAGAAACATAGAAACATAGAAACTAGGTGCAGGAGTAGGCCATTCGGCCCTTCGAGCCTGCACCGCCATTCAATATGATCATGGCTGATCATCCAACTCAGTATCCCGTACCTGCCTTCTCTCCATACCCTCTGATCCCCTTAGCCACAAGGGCCACATCTAACTCCCTCTTAAATATAGCCAATGAACTGGCCTCGACTACCCTCTGTGGCAGAGAGTTCCAGAGATTCACCACTCTCTGTGTGAAAAAAGTTCTTCTCATCTCGGTTTTAAAGGATTTCCCCCTTATCCTTAAGCTGTGACCCCTTGTCCTGGACTTCCCCAACATCGGGAGCAATCTTCCTGCATCTAGCCTGTCCAACCCCTTAAGAATTTTGTTAAGTTTCTATAAGATCCCCTCTCAATCTCCTAAATTCTAGAGAGTATAAACCAAGTCTATCCAGTCTTTCTTCATAAGACAGTCCTGACATCCCAGGAATCAGTCTGGTGAACCTTCTCTGCACTCCCTCTATGGCAATAATGTCCTTCCTCAGATTTGGAGACCAAAACTGTACGCAATACTCCAGGTGTGGTCTCACCAAGACCCTGTACAACTGCAGTAGATCCTCCCTGCTCCTATACTCAAATCCTTTTGCTATGAAAGCTAACATACCATTCGCTTTCTTCACTGCCTGCTGCACCTGCATGCCCACTTTCAATGACTGGTGTACCATGACACCCAGGTCTCGCTGCATCTCCCCTTTTCCTAGTCGGCCACCATTTAGATAATAGTCTGCTTTCCTGTTTTTGCCACCAAAATGGATAACCTCACATTTATCCACATTATACTGCATCTGCCAAACATTTGCCCACTCACCCAGCCTATCCAAGTCACCTTGCAGTCTCCTAGCATCCTCCTCACAGCTAACACTGCCCCCCAGCTTAGTGTCATCCGCAAACTTGGAGATATTGCCTCAATTCCCTCATCCAGATCATTAATATATATTGTAAATAGCTGGGGTCCCAGCACTGAGCCTTGCGGTACCCCACTAGTCACTGCATGCACAGAATCTCTTGCCCAGAGTAGGGGATTCGAGAACCAGAGGACATCGGTGTAAGGTGAGGAGGAAAGATTGAATAGGAACCTGAGGGGTAACATTTTCACACAAAGGGTGATGGGTGCGTGGAACGAGCTGCTGGAGGTGTTCATTGAGGCATATACCATCGCAATGTTTAAGAAACATTTTGACAGGTACATGGAAAGGATGGGTTTAGAGATATATGGGCCAAACGCAGGCAGGTGGGACTAGTGTAAATGGGACATTTTGGCCAGTGTGGGAAAGTTGAG
The DNA here is from genome assembly GCF_010909765.2 of Amblyraja radiata. Classification (NCBI taxonomy): domain Eukaryota; kingdom Metazoa; phylum Chordata; class Chondrichthyes; order Rajiformes; family Rajidae; genus Amblyraja; species Amblyraja radiata. The sequence goes on from NC_045981.1 coordinate 1,874,959, forward strand.
CCTAAGGACATGTTTCCAGGCTGTAATACTCTATAACTATGATCCCGAGAGGCAATTTAGAGACTATGAATAATTATATTAACGTCACACCCAATCTGTTGTGCCTTTAAGATTTTAGTATCTTGAATTTTTTTTAAATGTGGCAAAGGAAGAGTATATATTTACATTCATAAAAGTTATTAAACAAACTTCACACCAGCTTAAGTACAGAAAGTTTGGCGATTGAGAAAAAGATGAATATTCTCAGAAATGCAAAACTGATTTTCTATCTCAGGAACTAGTTAAAGTGCACTATAGGGCACGGGGCAATAAACTAATTTTGATTCCTATCTACTTTGAAACCCATTTGCGATAACAGCCCATTGTTTCAATGTTCAAACTATCCAACATGTCTCTTGGTTTATTTGCAGAGAAATAATGCACCATTTCCTTTTCCTTCAATTATATGGGACAATCCTACCTCATTCTCCGATGAAGCTGTTTACATTGGTTGATTTATACGTGTAGCTGATAAAGAAATGTTTGAGCATTTAGTTCCTGCAGAAGAGATTGCAGTTTACTGTGCAAATGTAAAGACCAATTTATTTCAAAATTTTTGCAATCTGCGCTAATGTTGCAGATCTTTGTGAGTTATAAAACAAACTGATCTTGCATTTAAGAGGGACAAATGTTATTCTAAAAGTAAACACACTGGTTTAATCACCTCAGCAGGACACAGTACATAAAAAAAGGACATAAAGCAATGTCCTAATGTTTATATCCTAGACAGGTAAACAACTTATTACCCCAGGTTTTGCAATAAAACTGACCTGTTTATCTTGATAAATGGTTTCCCATTTGAGAGATAGATGTTACTCTGGCACCATACATGACACAATTCATCTGAAACAATTGAGCTTCAGTTGTACATTACCCAAGTAGTTGGGAGGAAGGAATGGAAGGCAATCCTGGAAACAGAAGTCAAAATAGATTAAACATCATGAGTGGATTAAGTTAGTAAATCCAGGTTACCCCAAACCACACAAGGTAAGTAAGTGACTTGGTAATTGGACATGACCTTATTAATCTAGAATGATGCCAGTCTTAAAACCAACTGTTCACCTTTTGTTGACCATCTCTGCAGTCAGTCTCCAAAAGTATTTGATGAAACTACTTGTGGCACATTTTTCTTTTCATACAAGTGTAATGGATTTATAGTTTAGAGAAACAGTGCAGAAACAGGACCTTCGGCCCACCAAGTCAGCACCGACCTGCGATCTCCGTACACACACTAGCAACAATTTTACATTTATACCAAGGCAATTCACCTACAAACCTGTACGTCTTTGGAGTGTGGGAGGAAACCAAAGATCTCGGAGTAAACCCACGCAGGTCACGGGGAGAACGTACAAACTCCGTACAGACAAGCATCCATAGTCAGGATCGAACCGGGGTCTCTGGCGCTGTAAGGCAGTAACTCTACCAGTTTTATGTGAAGTTCTTGCTGATAACATAACATTATGCCTTTAGCCTATTTTTTTCTGCACAGTTTAGTTTATTAGTTTAGTTTAGAGAAAATGCATAGAAACACGCAACAGGCTCTTTGGCCCACTGAGTCCATGCCAACCATCGATCACCAATTCACACTGGTTCTATGTTATCCCACGTTTTCATCCACTCCCGACACATATGGGTCAATTTACAGAGGCTAAACAATCTGCAAACCGGCATATGTTTGGGATGTGAGAGGAAACTGGAGCACCGGGAGGAAACCCATGTGGAATTCACACCTGACCTCGGGTCAACACCCAAGGACAAGTGTGAACATGGCTCTCTGGCACCGTGAGCTCTACCAATGCACCACTGTGCCACCCTTAACTATCTTCAGACTCCTGAAGTAACCTTGCAATGCTTTGTCCTTCATCTCACCCCTGCAATCAATCTGAAGAAGGGTCGCGACCCAAAACATCACCTATCCATGTTCTCCAGTGATGCTGCCTGACCTGCTAAGTTACTGCAGCACTTTGCGAATTTGCTTGGTAAACCAGTGTCTGGAGTTTCTTGTTTCTACATCACAACCCTCACCTATAGTTAAACAACATTCTAAGAAATCAGCATATTATTATTAACAGTCTTCACATTTTTTTTGGTATGATAATAATAATAATAATAATAATAATAATAATAATAATAATAATAATAATAATAATAATACATTTTATTTGTATAGCGCTTTTCAAGGACTCGCTTTACATGGTGAGTCAAGAACAAAACAAAATAAAGCAGTAAGACAGAGATGCAAAGGGGAGGGGGACATGGGACTAAGGGTATGCAGAGGTGAAGAGATGGGTCTTGAGGCGGGACTGGAAGATGGTGAGGGACTCAGAATTTCGGATCAATTGTGGGAGGGAGTTCCAGAGCCTGGGAGCTGCCCTGGAGAAGGCTCTGTCTCCAAAAGTGCAGAGGTTGGATTTCAGAATGGAGAGGAGACCGGCTGAAATGGATCTGAGGGACCGTGAGGGTTGGTAGGGGGAGAGGAGGTCAGTGAGATAAGGGGGGGGGCCAAGTGGTTGAGGGCTTTGTAGGTGAGGACCAGGATTTTGTAGATGATCCGGTGGGAAATGGGAAGCCAGTGAAGTTCTTTGAGGACTGGGGTGATGTGGTGCCAGGATTTGGTGTGGGTAATGAGTCGGGCGGCTGCATTCTGGACCAGTTGGAGTCGGTTGATGTTGCTGGAATTAATGCCAAAGAGAAGAGAGTTACAGTAGTCCAGTCGGGAGGAGATGAAGGCATGGATGAGTCTTTCAGCAGCGGGGGGTGTGAGAGAGGGTCTGATTTTGGCAATGTTGCAGAGGTGAAAAAATGATGTTTTGACAACATGGCGGATGTGAGGCTCAAGGGAGAGGGTTGAGTGAAAGATCACGCCAAGGTTGCGGGCCTGAGGAGATGGGGAGACAGTGGTGCCGTCAATAGTGAGAGTGGGGTTGTTAATTTTGGTAAGTGTTGATTTGGAGCCAATGAGGAGAAATTCTGTTTTGTTACTGTTTAATTTAAGGAAGTTGAGTTGCATCCAAGATTTGATGGCTGACAGGCAGGAGTTGATATGGGAGAGAGGGGGGTGGTGGGGGGACTTGGTGCTGAGATAGATCTGGGTGTCATCAGCATAGCAATGGAAGTCCAGTTTGAAGTGACGGAGTATATGACCAAGGGGGAGGATGTAGATGATGAAGAGGAGGGGACCGAGAACAGAGCCTTGGGGAACGCCTTGAGTGACAGTGGCTGTAGCAGAGGTGTGGTTATGGAGAGAGATGATGTACACCCCCCCTCCCCTCCCCTCCTCTACCCAAGCCCACAATCCCAATGCAAATAAATTCAGAGGGCTTGAAGAAGCACCATTAAACTCACAGTTCCAATGTCTGAGCAGCCTGGTTGCACTTAACACAGAAGGTGTGTAAAGTAACATTATAGTTCCTTGAAAGTGGCATCACAGGTAGATAGGGTGGTCAAAGGGGGTAGGTTTAAGGTGAGGGTGAAAGATTTAATAGGAACGTGAGGGGTCACTTTTTTTTACACAGAGGGTGGTAAGCTTTTATGGAACGAGCTGCCAGAGGAGGTAGTTGAGGCAGGTACTTTCACAATGTTTAAGAAACATTTCAACGGGTACATGGATAGGATAGGTTTAGAGGGGGATGGGCCAAAAGCAAGCAAGTGGGACTAATGTAGATGGGACACGTTGGTCGGTATGGGCAAGTTGGGCCGAAGGGCCTGTTTCAACATTGTATGACTCAATGACTCTTTCATTGTGAAACTCCCATCTCACACCACTATTATTCCCCAACTTCACAATAGCATGGTGTAACAGAACAGTGCCGCTTGCTGTTCTGCCAATATTAATTTTGACAATAAATGAGTTGAAACTTTCAGTTTTGAAAACCCAAATTTGGTCCAATTAATATATAATTAGGTGATTTTATTCAGCTTTCAGTCAACTCTCTCTTCATGAAACACGTTACTCAATCACATATTCAGAATATGCTACAGCAAAATGTCACATGAACCTACACTAGGCTTTCTGAATGTCCTATTTAACTGTGTTGTTTCTCCTCTGTGTCAGTGAGAGTGTCTTCGATGGATTTGACCACAGTTCAGCGGCTTCAGACCCCTGAGGTAACCCGAATAATATCACTACCCTTATTTATAGCTTCAAAGAAGCTCAAAGAAATCAGCACGTCATTATTAATACTGACAGATCACTCCAACCTGAAACAAAATAGGTCATTAAACACTTTGCAATAAAGTCATGAAGGCCGGCCACATGGACAGAGTAAGGAAATAAAAATGAGGTAATTGATTTAGTGACTGAACGGGATGGTACAAAATGAGTTGTAAGAGCCTTGTGCTGGTGTTTTATTGTCATTTGTCAGCCTTCATTTTGACTAACAATTTGATAGGACAATATCTTTATTTGTCAGATTCTGCTCAAGGTTGCAACATCAATTATCCATGATGAATAATTCTTGAATTGTGGATTCTTGTTATCAGAGTGTGTCACGCAATTATATTCACAGGTTTAATTCAGGATTTCAAGCAGTATAATTACCACATACATTTTACAGCAACATTGCAGTTCCACGTGCTTTAAAGGCAACATTTGTATAAAGATTTCAATTTTATTTCAACTACCTACATGGAAAAAAACTTGAGGAATTTGGTGAGATAGTGTGATCATGAGCCATTGCTTAAGTATTTTAACTAAACTGTGATTTATGATTCCATTTGATATTCAATTAGCTGAAAGAACAATTATATAAATGCAGAGACAATATTTATATCATTTCTAACTCCCTGCAATGATTCATTGCATTTCTATTTTGAAATTCATGGTGTTTGGTTTAAAGCTGATATTGGTGTGCAATGAATCTTTTTTGGGGGTTTACAATTGCCAAGTAAATGATCCATCAAAGAATGCAAATGAACTTAAAAGAGACTAAAAGAGACATTGAAAATCACAATGATTATAGGTCATTTATTAGTTTTTATTTTAAATAAGCGTTTTTTGAATTATTTAAAATCTTCTTGAGACTCAAAAGCTAGGATTGTTTCTAAGACACTCAATTTGTAGCTCAAAATTTTGAACTGACATTGGTCAGTTTCTCTATTCAGTTGTATCTGGATGTCCTGTACCAAGTCTTGCCATGTCATTCCAGCCTGCAAGCATGTGTGAAAATTGACACCTTTCTCCTTGCCCTCCACTAAAGCCACACTACCAAATGGTTAATTGTATCATCTGTTTACTCAAGGCAGTTTTGGCATGTGTGTTTCTACTTTCCATTGTGTAATATACCATGGAGTATTGTTATCCGTACTGCCTTTTGGCAGAACATTTCTGCAAGTTCTGATTTTGGACTTCATTGTGATTGTTAAGGCCAAATGGAGTTCTTGCTCCTTCAATGTGCTGAAGTTATTATGTCTGCCAAGCACTCATTTAAAATAGGGCAAAGATTTTGCGGCTACCATCTTAGTTTTTAGTTTCAGAGATACAGCATGGAAACAGGCCCCTCGGCCCACCGAGTCCACGCCGACCATTGTTCACCCGTACACTAGTTCCATCCTACAAACTGGGGACAATTTACCAAAGCCAATTAACCTACAATCCTGAATGTCCTTGGTGTGTAGGAGGAAACCGGAAAACACAGAGAAAACCCACAAAGGAATAAGTACAAACTCTGTGCAGTCAGGATTGGAGCCGGGTATAAAGCAGCATCTCTACCGCTGTGCCACAATGCTGCCCCATAAGGTTCTGTGAGAACTCATTCCATTCCCTCCGTTTCTCCATTCTGTTGCATCTGCTCCTGTGTTGAATCTTACCAAGGAGATGCCTCCGACATGTATTTCTCTATTATGAACGATGACTCCATTTCTCTTATTATTTTTAGGGACCTTATCCACATCTCCTCTCATCCATTTCCCAGATTCGTTCATTCTCATTTTCTCTTGTCTAGGACAGAGTTCCTTGCCTTTCATTCCACTCGCTTGCATGTTCACGGGAACAACCTTCACAATTTCTGCCACCTTTGCTGAGATTCCCCTATGAAACACATCATTCCTTCCCTCCTCATTTTATATTTTACAAAGAACAATTTTCCCTCCTGAATTCCTGCTCCACCTTTGCTTGTCCACTCACCGTTTTGTTTCTCACGACACATTTCCATAAAAACTCCAGGAAATGCAACACCTGTTTTTATATCTCATCTGTTCCCTTGATCCGGAGACCAAACAGTTCTTCCAGCTGAAGATCTGCCTGGAATCTGGATAGTGCGATCTAAGGTACTGTATCTAGTGCTCGCAATGTGATCTCCTCTACACTGGAGGAACCAAACACAGATTGGGTGCCCATTTTGAGGGGTATTTTTGTTCAGCCTGCAGGAGTAACCATGGCCTTCCCTGTAATTCTCCATCCCATTCCCTCTCTGATATATCTGCCCGTGGCTTCCTGCTCTGTTTCGATGTGGTTCAGTACAAGTGGAAGGAACAACACCTCATCTTTAACTGAAGTGTTAACTGCTTCCCTTTCCACAGATGCTGCCTGACCTGCCGAGTGTTTCTAGTATTGTCAGCATCTCATCTTCCATTTGGACATTTTGTTCTGTTCGAGTTGTTGCCTTAAGGCATCAGAGATCTGGGTTCAATCCTGAATGCAAGTGCTGTCTGTATGGAGTTTGTGCTTTCTTCCTGTAACCACTTGGGTTTTCTCCGGGATCTCCAGTTTCCTCCCACACTCCAAAGACGTGCAGGTTTGTAGGTTAATTGGCTTTGGTAAAATTGTAAATTGCCCCTAGTGTATGGGGTGCTAGTAAATTGTCCCTAGTAGTATGGGGTGATTGGTGATCGGTGGTTGGTGTGGACTCTGTGGGCCAAAAGGCCTGTTTCCACATTGAAACTCTAAAGTCTCTAAAGATTCAAATCTATAAACTTCAGATATTCAATTTCAGTTACATCAGTCCGAAGAAGGGTGATGACCAGAAATGTCACCTAATCCTTTTCTCCAGATATTCTGCCTGTCCCGCTGAGTTACTCCAGCATTGTGTGTCTATCTTCGTTGTAAACCAGCATCTGCAGTTGCTTCTTGCACATAAACCAGTCCAACAGCTAATATTCAGAAAACAACCTTTCCATTTTCATTTCCTAAAGATCTCGGGTCTCTTTAAAGTAAAATTAATCCTTAACTCAATTGTCTACTTCAAACTCTGAGCTGCAGCAACTAATTTATATGTGGAGTACAAGGCGGAGCTATTTGCTAAGTTATTCAAACCCTGTCCAAATGAATGTTCTGTGCATACAGTATGATTAAGAAACTAAAGAGAAGTGACGTTGAATAATTCTCCAATAAATCTAGGATTAGGACAGGATTAACATGACACCGAACACACAGTGGATAGATATTTTCCTTTTAACCCTTCTCATTGTTCACTTCTCCACCAATTCTACCAGTGGGCAATGTATTAATGTACCAATGTCACTTGAATTATGACTAAATTGTGGCTATACAGTAAATTAAAGGCAGCCATAAACTAAGTAATAATGGCATCCTGGTGGAGCCCTTTCCACCCCCCCACCCCCCAGCTAAAGGTCAGATACTTAAATCTATCACTTAATTCCATTTGAAACTGTAAGCAGAGTTACTTCACTGCTTTACAACTGACGGCGTTGAGGGGGGGGGGGGGGGGGGGGGGGGTCGGGTCGAGACCCTTCTTCAGACGTCTGAAGAAGGTTCTCGACCCAAAATGTCACTAATTTCTTCACTCCAGAGATGCTGCCTTTCCCGCTGAGTTACTCCAGCATTTTGTGTCCATCTGCAGCCAAAAGTAGGGCTTTGAATTCAGAGATGTTTAAAAATTGTTTGATTTAAAATGATAGAGCAATGTATAAAGAGAGCTCCATCAAATGGCAATGGGGAAAGGAAGTGAAAATTGGACCATTTGCCTTCCACACAAAGTTTTAGTTTTAGGCAAGGTCGATTGGATCATATTGATGAATATGAAGTGGTCAAAATGAAAAGAGGTCAGTTGGGTCAAACAGATCCAATTCCGGCTTACCCTCAAGCACTAACTTGAGGAACCATTAGGACACATTAAGGGCAGAGTACCAAACTAACTTCAATAAATATTGGAACGCATGTTCTTAATGGCCCAGTAATTGCTTTTTACAGTCATGCTTTAAAAGTTTGCAGGTCAGATCAATACACACATAAGTCAGGACTTCAGATTGTTGAGATGAAAAGAGACTTTAAAACCCGAAAGGATTTACCTATAATGTATTGATCAAAACTACCAATAGTTAAATGTACAATCGATGACTTGGCTTTGTGTTCCCAGTGAATCCCAAACATTTGCCAGAAAAGTGGGAAGAAAAAGATTAATAACAATGTCGTGGATTGTTCTGTCGAAGGCTGCCTTGCAATATCATTTATTATTCTGCTCCACTGCTGTATAAAGTGTACAAACCTACTGAGGGTAATATTACCCAGCAGGGTGAACAATTACATTTTGAAAAGATCCATTAAAGAGAGAGTCCACAAGCACCCTTGAGTTATGGCAGCCATCACTGAGTTTCGTAAATCTGGTTCAACATTGAATCCATCCATGTAATTGTAGATCAATGTGTTTCCTTGCATTTAAATTAGTGTCAACAGTGTCGTTTAGTTTAGATACAAGGAAGAAACATGCCCTTCTGCCCACCATGTCTGCATGTGACCTCTCCCTCCCCCATCTTGCATAGACTGAGCCACGCCCACACTTCTGGGTTTTATAATCCCCCCCTCCCACCAGAAGGGGCGTGGCCTTCATGGCGTGATTGACAGGAGAGAGAATCTCAACATTTTTTAAACACTAATCACTTTTTTATTTTTCATCGATGGGAAAAATCCTCGGCACCTAATGAGCCGAGGGGGACTCTGAGCAAGATGGCCAAAAATCACAGCTGTAAGTGGCAGCGTTTTTTCTAAAATCAATATACAGAACAACAGGAAGTGTTGAAGATCAGACTTTTAGTAATGTGTGTGCATATATATATATATATACACACACACACACACATATACATATATACATATATATATAGATATATATGCATATACATATACACACATATATACATATACATACATATACACACATATACATACACACACATATATATATATATATATACACACACATATATGTATATAAACAAATATGTATATGTGTGTGTGTATACACATATATATATATATACATACAGTATACGTATGTATATGTATGCTTTGAGAATTAAGGGACAGAAATTTTGGGGTAACGAGGGGGAACTTCTTTACTCAGAGAGTGGTAGCTGTGTGGAATGAGCTTCCGGTGGAAGTGGTGAAGGCAGGTTCGATTTTATCATTTAAAAATAAATTGGATAGGCATATGGACGGGAAAGGAATGGAGGGCTATGGTCTGAGTGCAGGTAGATGGGACTGGGTGAGAGTAAGTGTTCGGCACAGACTAGAAGGGCCGAGATGGCATGTTTCCGTGCTGTAATTGCTATATGGTTATATGGTTATATATACACAAACATATACATATATATATACATATACACACACACACACATATACATATGCACATATATATACACATATACTGTATATACACATACACACATATATATACATATACACACATATATATATATGCACATATACATATACATACACACAAAGACACACATATATATATATATATACACACACACAATATATTCACACACATACACACACACACATATATATACACACACACAGAAATTGTTGTGTGCGTGTATATAGTATGCAATATAGTGTGTGTGTATAGTATATAATGTGGCAATCCCTGGATATTTGGCCATTCCTGCGTCATCCCCGTGGGCACTTGAGGGACAGGAACGAGGGACAGCCCACAGGCGTCCGGTTTCTGCTCTGGGGTTTGCTGGGAGTTTATCAACCTTTCGGTGGAACTCGTGGTGAGTAGATGCTCACAACCCTCATTAAAGAACCTTTGAACCTGCCTGGCGTCTAGCCTTTTTCTGACCGTGTCCAGGCCTCTACAACAGTATGCATATATATATGCTCATACTTTTTACTGTAGTCAGAGTTAAGACAAATAATTCTGACGGTGTCGTCACGGCAAGGAACATCATGGTTTTTTAGGGAAGGGTTGATAACCATTTAAAGCTGAAGGAGATCGCCAATGGGGAGAGAGAGGAGGGATGTGGAGTGTTTGTAATTGACTATCTGACTATCTTTGTGCGTTAATATTTTTAATGTTTTAATGGCGAGATAGATCAACTTGTCGGCTTGACCTCATGAATCAGGAAAGACAAGAACATATTTAAGGTTGACTGATTAAGATTCTAATTCACATTCTAATAAGTTGCAGCAATCGGCAAATATTGTTTTATTCTTGTTTATGCATAAACCCGGTCGGTCCCTCACGGACTGTGAATGCCTCTACTGGTGTTCCCAATAAATCTTGGTGTCAGGTTTCACAATCTAACAAGGAGGAAACAACTTGAGTAGCTTATGATATCCTGAAGCACCTAATGTGTGTGGCATAAACTGCTCAAGCAATGCAAGTCTGGAACAGGTACCGTCATTCCTTCCTCTTTGATCTTCATTCCCTTTACTTAACCTCAGCCTGACCCCTGGAATGTAGGGTCACACGAGGGTTACGAACATAAGCACGACAAAATGGGCCGTTAACAGGAAATAAACCTCTGCCTATTAACAGGATCAGAGAGCATTGGAATTATAAAGGAGTCTCACATATATCACATGAATTGAGGAGGTTCACTGAACTATCCAAAGCCCTATTCCAAGTTGCTGCATTTTATCCCTGTGGAAATATAATTGTAATCTCAAGTGCCTGTCGCCTAAACGCGCTGTGTACAATCTTAGCCCACGGCCAACTTCCTTTGAAAGCAACATTGAGATGCACGGAGTCACATCAAGACACTGTGTGTAATGGTTGACACAAGAAATTCAGACCATCATAATTGTCAAAAGCAACACACTGGGATTTATTTCTATCGTATATACTTTCATTCTGGGTACCTAAAGTGTGCAAGTACGCCAAAACAAATATTTCATATCTTAGAAGGTGATGTTTTGCATCGGTTAGAGGCTGGTGAAAAGGATAATAATAATAATAATAATAAATTTTATTTAATGGGCGCCTTTCAGACATCTCAAGGACACCTTACATAGGTTAATAGATAAAAACATATAATCAGAATAAAATAAGTAATAAAGACATCACAGAGACACAAATTAAAAACAGAATTCAGTCCAAAAACAGAAAATCAAAAACACAATGTGAAGAGAGAGCAGCGGCAGCCAAAGCGCGCCAGCGTTCACTCTCCCTTCACGGCAGCCATCTTGGACACAGACTTAGGGTTCTGTCTTCATTTGGGGAGTGATCTTCATGAGTCAGCAATTAATTTAATTTTAGAGATGCATCGCAGAAGCTCACCGAGTCTGCTCCGAGCAGTGATCAGCGCATATTAACGCTGTCCAACCCAATTAAACCTACAAACTTGTACGTCTTTGGACTGTGGAAGGAAACTGAAGATCTTGGAGAAAACCCACGCAGGTCACGGGGAGAACGTACAAACTCCGCACAGACAAGCACCCGTGGTCGGGATTGAACTCGGGTCTATGGGGCTGCAAGCACTGAAAGGCAGCAACTCTACCGCTGCGCCACCAGGCCGCCCCTTGGATTTAACACTAGATTTGCCAACTCAAGGATGAATACAACTCCCGAGTATCATTGCATGCCTCTATCTACCCTGACGTTAGTTGTAGTCCCCCTCCCCCAATAACAAAATGCTGGAGTAACTCAGTGGGTCGGGCAGCATCTATTGAAGGAATGGAGAGATTACATTTCGTTTCGAGCCACCCCGAAATGTTGCCCATACATTCCTTCCACAGATGCTGCATGACCCACTGAGTGACACCCGCACATTGTGTTATACTCAAGATTCCAGCATTTGTATGTCTCCAGTCAATCAAAACAGATTCTTCATTATCCAATTGAATAAATTTAATTTGACAGTCAAGGTCAAATATGATTTTGATTAATAACCAAATGTCAAAGGAAATTTCATGTCTAAAATAGGGTCACTTTTAATGTACATGAAGGTCTTCTCCAATATCCTTAAGAATATCCTGTAAGTCCCCAGGTCAATATTGGATAGGAAGTAACCCAAAGTGGGCTCAAATAAGATAAACTTTCTCCTGAAAAGTTGTTGCCAACATAATGCAAAATTATGCTGTTTGTTGTTTCCAATGTAGAATAGTAATTAACAAAATAATATTTTAAACAACCTTATCATATTTAAAGAAACAGAATGAAGAAGGAAATGAATGAAAAAGTTAATGTTTTCTGAGGTAAAATTCAATAGGACACAATTCTGGAATTTTAAAAATTGGCCATCCAATGGATTTTCAAGTCTAAGAGCGGCCATTTGTTATTTCACTGGCTTTGTTTGGAACTCTTTCTCATATTTTCAGAATCTGTGGGCGGCCCAGTGGCATCGTGGTGGAGTTGCTGTGTTACAACCTCAGAGATCCGGGACTACGGGTGCTGTCTGCGGGGAGTTTGCATGTGCTCACTGTGACCACGTGGGGTTTCTCTGGGTGCTTCAGCTCCCCCTCCCATTCCGAATCTGACCTGGGCCTCCTCCATTGCCAGAGTGAGGCCAGCGCAAATTGGAGGAACAGTACCTCATCTTCATCTTACACCCCATCGGAATGAACATTGACTTCTCCAATTTCAGATAGTCCTTGCTTTCTCCCTCCTTCCCCTCCCCCTTCCTAGCTCTCCCCCAAGCCTTCTCTCTCCGCATCTTCCTTTCTTTACCCCCCCCCCCCACCCCCCCACCCCCCGACACCAGTCTTAAGAAGTATCTCAACCCGAAACATTGCCTATTCCTTCTCTCCATAGATGCTGCCTCACCCACTGAGTTTCTCCAGCAGTTTTGACTACCTTTAAAGAATATTAAGGGACAGAAGTTTAGGGGTAACATGAGGGGGAACTTCTTTACTCAGAGAGTGGTAGCGGTGTGGAATGAGCTTCCAGTGGAAGTGGTGGAGGCAGGTTCGTTGGTATCATTTAAAAGTAAATTGGATAGGCATATGGATGAGAAGGGAATGGAGGGTTATGGTATGAGTGCAGGCAGGTGGGACTAAGGGAAAAAAGTTGTTCGGCACGGACTTGTAGGGCCGAGATGGCCTGTTTCCGTGCTGTAATTGTTATATGGTTATATGGTTAATATTAGGGGATTGAATAGTGTGTCAATAACCTGATTTAATACTTGTTTAAATGTTTCTTAAACGTTGCGCTAGTACCAGTCTCAACTATCTCCTCCGGCAGCTCGTTCCATACACCCACCGCCCGTTGTGTGAAAAAGTTGCCCCTTAGGTTCCCATTAAATCATTTCTGCCTCACATAAACCTATGTCCTCTGGCTCTAGATTCCCCTACTCTGGGCAAGAGACATTATGTTTACCCTATCTATTCCTCTTGTGATTGTGTATACCTCTAAAGGATCACCCTGGATAAACTGAAGCAGATTGCTTTCTGAAAATGGTTTCACACCTCTTGCAGTCTGCATGCACACCAATGGAACAAGCTCCCAATTAGATGTGTTAACCCTGTCAATAAACAAGTGCAGCATATCTATCCATGATCTACTAATGTGTGGAATTCCCAGTAAACCACTCTAAAGCTTTTACTTCTTCCATTCTTTAACATTGGCAACATCAAAGCTTTAAGGGCCTGTTCCACTTGGGCGTCATTTGCACTGTAATTTACGCAGCATCATTTACGCGGCATTATTTACACGCCACGATGCACGACGCGTGCATGGTGTGCATTATGCGCGCATGGTACGTGGTGACGTAGGCAGTGAAGCGCTGGTCGCGCGCGGCGCCCCAGAATTTTGGGATGTACAAAATCTTTGCGCACCATCTGCGTGACGTGTAAATGATGCCCAGGTGGGACAGGCCCTTTAGGAGCACAAGATTCAGTTTCCCAAAACAAAACATTTTTTTAACCGCACCTAACTGTCCGGGCTTTCATACAAGTTTGACCTGATCACAAAATCAAAACAAATATGTGCAGCAATAGGGGCGGCATGGTGGTGCAGCGGTAGAGTTGTTGACTTACAGGGCCAGAGACCCAGGTTCGATCCTGACTACAGGTACTGCCTGTTCAGAGTTTGTATGTGTAGGAAGGAACTGCAAATGCTGGTTTAAACCGAAGATAGACACAAAATGATGGAGAAAAGGAATTTGTGATGTTTTCGGTCAAGACCCTTCTTCAAACTGATGTCGGGGGAGAGGGAGATACATAGACAAGGACATGTAAGGTGTGAAAATAGGGAATGGAGATCAAGGAAAATGTAAAATAGAATGGAGTTTGTACATTCTCCCCGTGATCTGCTTGGGTTTTCTCCAGGTGCTCAGGATTTCTCCCAATCTCCAAAGAGGTACTGGTTTGTAGGTTAATCGGCTTTGGTAAAATTGCAAATTGTCCCTAGTGTGTAGTATAGTACTACTAAGTGGGGATCGCAGGACGGCATGAAGTCAGTGGGCTGAAGGGCCTGTTTCCACGAAGGTCTAAAGTAAAGCAATGTAATAAATGAGTCAAATGAGAAACATTAAAAATGTACAATGGGTTTTGAGCGTTATATGATTAGATAGTCTCCTTCAAACTCAGCAAAAATCAATGCTGCCTGCATAAACCGAGCTATGAATCGGCAGAGCACGACTTAAATATGCAGTGTTTCTGTTCTGTGAAATTGTACATTTAAATGAAAAATTGCTCTAATTACCAAGTTGCAAAGAGAATAGAACAAGTCTGATTCTCAGCGAGTAGGAAGTGCCTATTGGCTTTTGAAAAATGATGCTCTTAAATAAAATAGATTGCACAGATTAATTCTGTAACCGCCAAACTATGTTATAGTGTAATATGAATTTCATTAAATGCCCAAAGCTAAATATTAGCATTAGCTTTAAAATAACTCTGTGTGCACCAAATGAATTTTGGAATTTTAATAACTTGTGAACAAATTAAAACCCTAACCCAGTAACTTTTGGAATGATGATCTTTGCACAGCTCCTGAAAGGATCACATTACAAGTTTGAGAATGTGCTGACTGCTGAGTATTAGAATCCTGCTTGCTTCAATTTATATGGTGGCTTAATTTTTAAGAAATGTTGCCTAGAACCATAATGTAGAGTGAAATGTATGTCATTTTCTCCCTAAAGCCTTGGTCGTTTAGAGGCAATTATGGTTTCTGTTTGCAATTGTGTTAAACTGCGAAGATGTTTAATCTACAGGCGGACTTGATTAACAAGAAGAGAGAGATGGCTTTCAGACAGATAGATTCATCAGCTTTAACAGCTTCATGCTGGGATGTTAAGACCTGCTGAATACCTATCATTGAAATACAAGCTGTTTCCTATTTTAGTTAATCGCTCTGACACTGCTTGTTGATGCTCTTGTTCTGAAAATGAATCGTGCAAAATTGAAGTTTTTTTTTAATACAACCGAGGCTTATATAACATTGCCAGTGTTCCATAAACCAGCTATGAGTGATATTAATACTTATCTCCATTGTAGACGTGCTTGAGCAAATATTCATTTTTAGGACCTCTCATTCATCTGTCCGAATTGACAAGTGAAATACGCCTGCTGATTTATGGCACAAGTTATCAAGAACTAACATGCAAGCCTTCTTGGCATTTAGACTGGGTGTGATAAATGCAGGTGATGGTGAAATGATGTTTGCTGAAGCATCTGCAAGAATGATTCTCAAGCCTGGGTGGGTGGTAATCACTTCAGCCTAGGGCACTGTCAACAAGCAATGGATTTAAAGGGTTACCAAAACATACACAAATAAATAATTCATCACCAAGGTACTGTAAACCTATTCACTTACCCTTTACTAATGCCTTTACTTTAGACTTTAGAGATACAGCTCGGAAACAGGTCCTTCAGCCCACCAAGTCCATGCCGACCAGTGATCACCCCGTACACTAGCACTATCTCACTCACTAGGGACAATTTACAGACAGAGTCTGAAGAAGGGTTTCGGCCCGAAACGTCGCCTATTTCCTTCGCTCCATAGATGCTGCTGCACCCGCTGAGTTTCCCCAGCAATTTTGTGTACCAGGGACAATTTATTGTTTTTTACCAAAGCCAATTATCCTACAAACCTGTACGTCTTTGGAGTGTGGGAAGAAACAGGAGCACTCAGAGAAAACCCACACGATCAAGGAAAGAACGTACAAACTCCGTTCAGACAGCAATGAACCGGGTCTCTGGTCCAATAAGGCAGTGACTCTACCGCGGTGCCACTGTGATGACACTGGCCTGATACATATCCCTTGATATGATTTAAATGGTGACCATTAACATTTTTTTTAGGTCTGCTTATTCTTTTCATGAAGGTAGGTTGCAGTAAGTTAGCTGTAATCTAATAAAGCCGCATCCAAGAAACTTCAATTAGATATGTACAACTTCCAAATGTACATTATTCTGTAAAAATCTAACCACTATGTACTAACTTCAAGAAAATGAAAAAAAATGGTTAATTCTAAAGCTAACTAACCTTTTAATGACTTTGTTATGACTGCTTTTAATGGGAAAGCATTTGAATATTTGGTTGCAACATGGAGGTACGCAGTTTCAGCTGATCTTCTAGATGGGTATCCGTCATTTGGGATCTTAAGGGCGTCTTGATTTAGGTTAGGTAGGAGAATGTAGATTCGCAGCAATAAGTGGTTGAAAAACAAGAAAGCATTTTTCGTGCATGTTGCCGAAGACGTGGGTATTCTATTGCATTTTTCTGTATTTCAATCGGATCTTTCTCAGTGTCAAATAAGGACCATAAAATGTCATCTTCTGACAGCTCAATCAATTCCATCTGTAGTTCTTTAGGCGCCTTGGAGTCATCTACTAGGTGAGGTTGAAATACTAATTTGAGTGTGATGTCATGTCCTCAAGGTCAGTGAACCTTTCATTGTATTCATAATCAATAAGTCTATAACAGCTGCATATTCTTCACATGATTCGCATGAATCCTCCTGCTCATCAATGACCTTCGCTAACTGGGGAGAATGTTCATCCGAAATTTCATTTTGAAGAAGAAGAGTTTTGAAAAAAGATAGCTTTTTTCGAAATGCTTGGATTTTTTGCCACATATCATATATAGACTTAGTTTCACCTTGCAAAGAAACATTCAAGTCATTTTGCTTTGACATGATATCACACAGAAATGCAGTAGTTCTATAGAAATCTTCTTTCCATAATTCACATTGCTGATTCTGTTCTTCGTGAAATTTAACTATCTGTTCTCGCAAAGATAAACATTTTGCTAACACCTGTCCCTGCGATAGCCAACGCACTTTACAATGATACCGGCAAATCCACACTGAATGCCTCATCGTCCAACTTTAGCATATTACGAAACTGACGATGCCGTGTTGCATTTGCACGAATATAGTTAACAATACTTATAACTTGTTGCAAAGTGTCACTTAAAATAGTAGATTTACTAATGTTTTAATTGTGGCCGTCAGTCGGGGAGGATTATTTTGTTGAATCTTCTTTTACTCTTTGGTATTTTAAATACGTTCATTTTAAGATTAAAATAAAAATAATAAAAGACGAACAAAAACATATTAATAAAAATAAAAGGATTTGTTCTACAACATTTGGATTCATTCAAAAGGCCGCACTTAATAGCCTAGAAGGCCGCATGAGGTCAAAGACTGTATACCCAAAGACGTATGGGTTTGTAGGTTAATTGGACTCTGTAAATTGCCCTTATAGTCTAGGGAGTGGATGTGAAAGTGGGATAACAAAGAGCTGATGTGAATAGTGATCGATGGTTGGCATGGACTCGATGGGCCTTCCTGTTCACCAGAACTCACCAACTTAGTCAGAGGGCAGTGAATCTGTGCAATGTATTGCCACGGACAGCAGAGGAGGCTGTCAGTAGATATTTTTAAGGTGGAGATTGACAGATTCTTGAATAGTAAGGGTTGCCACGGGTTACGGAGCGAAGGCCTCCTCATCCTATATTCCTGCATTTTACCCATAATCCTCGACACCCATAATCAAGAATGTGTCCATCTCTGCCATAAAACTATCCACTGACTTTGGACTGGAATGTATCTGTGTCTACCTGTTGGAGAAAACATGGAGGCAGATGAAAAGCTTCCTACCTTGACAAGAGTCTGACCACACTTCTAGCCCCAAAACCGGGCTCTGCGGAAGTCACCCCCCTCACTAAACCAGGCCTGGACAGAGGGGATGTAGAGAGGACGTTTCCACTAGTGGGAGAGTCTAGGACCAGGGTCCATAGCCTCAGAATAAAAGGACATACCTTTATAAGATGATGAGGAATTTCTTTATTCAGAGGATGGTTAATCTATGGAATTCATTGCCACAAATGGCTGTGGAAGGTCATCAATGGATATTTTAAAGAGGGAGATTGACAGATTCTTGATTAGTCAGGGTGTCAGAGGTTATGGGGAGAAGGTAGGAGAATGGGATTGAGAGGGAAAGATAGATCACCCATGATTGAATGACGGAGTAGATTTGATGGGCCGAATGGTCTTATTCTGCTCCTAGAGTGTGATTTTGCTAAGAAGGTCTGGTAAAAGATGCAATCGTTCTTGTCTCAGTTCATCCTGAGCTGTTAAGTAACAGAGGACTCTCTGATTTATCGGCTGTTCTCAACGACACATTCAAGTGCTGCTGGAGTATCATCGTCGGTCAAAATCGCTTCTTCGGTGTGCTGGAAAATTATTGGTCTAACACAGCAAGATGTCCGTCAGGAACTATTGCCAACTGGCCCATTCCAGACTGCAGGAGTATTTGGTGAGACTTGGTGAATGCAGGGCGAGGAAGAGCCACAGTCTTAAAGGCCCTGGTGCTAACTGGATATTGAGGAGCTGAGCCTAGTGTTTAGTTTAGTTTAGTTTAGAGATATTGCATGGAAACAGGCCCTTCAGCCCACCGTGTCTGCGTCCTCTTAACGGTCCACGTAAACTAGTAGTATCCTACAAACTAGTGACAGTTTACAATTTTACTGAAGCCTGTTAGCCTACAAACCTGTACGTCTTTGGAGTGTGGGAGAAAACCAGGGCACCCGGAGAAAACCCACGCAGTCACAGCGAGAACGTACAAACTCCTCAGTATCGAACCAGCAACTGTACCGATGTTGCAACGTGCCACAAACAAGGAAACGGAAGCCACTCCAAGAGGTGTCATGAGTAACAATGGTGCTATGTGTAAGGAAAAAGAGCTTTGCATGTGTTTGTTTTTAATGTATTTTTTATTACAAATGGGCAGAAGTAGAGTTCCTGCCTTATAACACCAGGGACGCAGGTTCGATCCTGACTGTGGGTGCTGTCTGTAAAGAGTTTGTATGTTCCACCTGTGTCCGCGTGGGTTTTCTCCAGTAGCTCCGGTTTCCTCCCACACTCCAAAGACGTACAGGTTTGTGGGATAATTAGCTTCAGTAAAATTGTAAATTGTCCCTAGTGTGTAGGATAGTGCTAGTGTGCGGGGATCGTGGGCCGAAGGGCCTGTTTCCACCTTGTATCTCTGATCTAAACTAAACAAAAATGAAAGCAAATTGCAAATAAAGTATTCAATATTGTAAGTATTCCCTTTTCGGCGAGTATGTGTTGAAAATAATGTTTAAATTAGTATCTTAGTAGGTCTGTGATTTTTTTTTCGTGATCGAAGTCTTGAAAACCTGAGAGGTTGCTATGTTTCTACATGAGGAGCACGAAACACAGAGTTAAGCTGCACACTGGGGAGACCACAGCTGTGTTTCACACCTCGGAGATGAGAATCACATGTTAGGCAATGGAGCTGGACAACCAGAAGGTCCTCATTATACTTTAACATCCTTTGGGGCGATGCGTTGGGGTGTAGCAACATCATAAAAACTGCACCCCCATGTCCTCAGCACACATTTCTGGAAAGCACACTTGCTGAAACATCTCTGCCTCCCAACATCCCAGCAAACCAGGTGTCCAGGCAGCTGTGTGTGAGGAACCCCACCAGACATGACACGGTTGGAGGTTCCAATAATTCACCATTACCTCCATTCCCAAATTAAAACCGAGTCACACAGCACAAGGATTTGGTTTTAAAGGCACTTTGCGTTTGGCTCAGGATTCCAGCATGTGCACATATCTGTGTCTCCATTTGAAGGCTGGCTCTCTGAGGTTTAGTGAATTACAATCTGACTAACCACAGAAGTCTTCTATAAGCTCTGCTCTACTGCAAACTATATATTGGAAGGGATTTATTTTTAAACGGTTCAAAACAGCCTAATATGTTTGTGCTCGTTTCTATTTCTCTTCCTTTGTCAATTTCCTTCCCTGCTCTTCTCCTTTTATTGATTCCAGGGTCCATCAGCCATCGCTATTATATTTTATCTGAGTGATACCTCCTCATGTAAGCATTGCTCGATCAATCAATGATGATGTTGGCCATTGGCACAATGCCTACTTCCAGGAGCTCGCCCTTGATTAGTTTAGAGAATCAGCATGAAAGCAGCTCTTTGGCACATCTACCCAACGTCAACCATCAATCACCCTTTCGCACTAGATTCTATGTTATCCTACCATCTCATCCAATCCCTACACACCAGGGGCAATTTACAGAGGCCAATTAACCTACAAAACCACACATCTTTGGGATGTGGCAGGAAACCAGGGCACCCAGAGGAAACCCACATGGTCAAAGGGAGAAGGTACAGGTTAGGATTGATCCCACTTGTTTGGCACTGTGGCAGCAGCTCTACCAGTTGCAGTACAGTGCCGCCTTGGTTAAAAGATGATACTTTTGTCATTTAAGTGACTTTATTCCCAGGCTTCATTGCATAACTCATTGCAAACCTGGGGTAAAATCTGGATGTCCCGGTTTGAATGATCTTCCATCTTATTGAGCAACATTCTTAGGCAACTCCAGCCAAAGAATTACGAATGAATAAATAGTTACATGAAAAACTGGGGCTGATTATTTTTGTTCTCTTTCAATCATTTCTGCCCAATTCCTGTTCCCCTTTAATAATTAACATCAGGTTTTCTCTATGACATGTGTTCAGTGATTCAACTATGTTGACACTGGGCCAAAGTGGCTGTTTCCACATTGCACCTCTAAAGTCTAATGTTAATTTGCAGTGTGAAGATGTTACTTGACGTTGCACGTTCTATCTCCTCTCTGTCCATTGCAGCACAGTTCTCTTATAGAGGTGTACAAAAGCATGAGAGAAATACATTGGGCAGACACACAGAGTCTCTTGCCCAGAGTGGGTTAGTCGAGAACCAGCAAACATAGGTTTAAGGTGAGGGAGGAAAGATTTAATAGGTACCAGTTGGGTAACCTTTTCACACAGAGGGCGGTAGGTGCATGGAACGAGCTGCTGGAGGAGGTAGCTGAGGCAGGGACTATCATAACTTTTAAGAAACATTTAGACAAGTACATGGATAGGACAGGTTTAGAGGGATATGGGCTAAATGCAGGCAGGTGGGACTCATATAGATGGGACCTGTTGGCCAGTGTGGGGAAGTTGTGCTGAAGGTCCTATCTCCATGCTGTATGGCTTTTATGACTCTATGACTCTCTAATACACATTTCCAATCTTGAAAATGAACAAAGCTCTTTCATCGATAGGCTTGGCCTTGGACTTTAGCTGCTGATGATGTATGGAGTGACAACTCCTTGTCGGAAACAGTTGGCACGATGCTGCCTTGCCCATCGGGCCCACCCCATTTGATTGCACCAGAACTTCTAGCTGGAACAATATGACTGTAATCTATGGAATACTCTTTCTGGGTCATTTAAGGCATACAAAATTAAGACAAATCTCATTGTTTTTAGTAAGCCCACAGGTTACTTGTCGGTACTTGCCAAGGACATCTCCTCAAATCGGGACTGTGCACCTGGTTTTCTCTATCACTCTGATATCGATCACTCATCACATAAAAGCATTCTGCCCTATTGTTCTTGGAACCCACATTAAAGAGATCATTTAATAAACTTCAATCTTCACCACATTATTGAGATTGTACATGTCCAGCATGATTTCACGAGCTTTATTTACTGTTCCTGAAACCAGATGGGTTTCTCAGATGTTACAAGCAATCGTGGTGTTTCTAATTTAAAAAGCCTCGGGGGAAACAAATTTTCTGGTAGACCGTTTTATGTTGAATGAGAAATGATCAATTTTTCATTAGAGTTCAACGTCTCTAATGGTGATTAATTTAGATCGGCAAGCAAGTGGCATTCTGGCCAGACTTTTGAGGTGTTTTGAGTTTTTAGTTTAGCTTAGAGATCCTGATGGTACTGGCCTGCAGGGCCTATCAGAAGCACCATCAGGAGTTTCTGTCGCACACAGACCATCGGGAGCTTTTTGCTGCTACCTTAACCGCAAGACGGGGACTGAATGCTGAATGTCTGGGGTGTTTGATGGGGAGTCACCTTCATCAACTGCTTTATTCTAGTAACTACATTCATCCTGGCATGTTGAAAATATATTGTCACACAATTGAAATGCCTTGTGAACTGTAGAAAGTCTTTCAAGAGAGAGCTAGATAGGGCTCTTAAAGATAGCGGAGTCAGGGGATGTGCGGAGAACGGGATACCCGACTGGGGATGATCAGCCATGATCACATTGAATGCCGGTGCTGGCTCGAAGGGCCGAATGACCTACTCCTGCACCTGTTGTCTAGTTGTCTATCTATTTAGAGTGCCAAGAGGTGAATTACTCACAAAGGGTGGCACGGTGGCATCAGAGGTAGATTTGCTGCCATACAACGCTTACAGTGCCAGAGACCCAGGTTCCATCCCAACTACGGGTGTTGTCTGTATGGAGTTTGTATATTTGTACATGATTGAACGACGGAGTAGACTGATGCACCAAATGCTCCCATTACTTACTTAAGGCAATGCAGCCCCTGATCTACACTTATAGCCGCTGTAATTATGTGACTGGTTCATTCACCCTATCTAATCCCAACTAGGAATTCATTTAAATCATCTATTAATCTCCCAAATGAACTATAATTGTTTAATCTGGAATTATTTTGATTATGATGGATTGTGAAAACAACACAGCAGGTGCTTTACCTGGGATTTCAACTTGGACTGCTGGGTTCAGAGCCCAGAGTGATAGTCATTACACCATTATATCCTAACCATGGAATATCATGTCTGCAGGTTATATTTGTGTTTTTAGTCATTCATTAGATTATTGCATGCTCATAACTAGGGGAGGTACGGTGGCGAAGTGGTAGAGTTGCTGCCTTACAGTGCCAGAGACCCGGGTTAGATCCTAACTACAGGTGCTGCCTGCACAGAATGTGTTTGTTCGTTCTCCCCTGTGACCGTGTGAGTTGTCTCCGGGTTCTCCAGTTTTCTCTCACACTCCAAAGACTGGCTGCTCTGTTGGCTGTGATTAAATTGTAAATTGTCCCCAGTGTTAGGATACTGCTGGTGTACGGAGATGGCAGGTTGGCATGCTCGGTGCGCCGAAGGACCTGTTTCTGCACGGTATTTCTAAAGTCTAAAATCTAAAACTAGTCAGAATTCAACCCTGCATTAAACGTTAATGTTGAGGTTCTAAACAGTTTAGTTGTTCATAAATTTATGGCAAACTGTTTCTCCCTTTAAGAGCAATTTGGAACTAACATCTCATTTGATAATCCGTGATTTAGTAGCGTTGCTATTTAGATCCCGTAGTGACTCATTAGGAAGGCTGACAGCATGAGTAAAGTAAGCCGGAGGTGAAAACCTCTACAGCTGTACCATTTTCTAATGCAGCAAGTGAATGAATTGGAGACCAAGCCTTTACTGAAATCCCTGATTTGACAGATTCAACTGAAACAATTGTTACTGAATGATACCATGGAATAAATTCCTTTAAAATTATATAAAAATATATTTTCCAGTCATGTAGAATAAAACATGTATGTGCATTTTAATGGAGATAATGGAACATCCATTAAATTCAACTCTTCAGCTTTGATCATAGAAGAATCTTTGCATTTATTGTCAAATTAATGGATATCTTCCTGGCCAACTTGTTCATTATAAGGCTGGCAACAGATGTGAAATGCTTAGATTCAATTAAATTTAGTTTCATCTTAGTTCGCTCCACTAACACTGAAATATTTTCTATCCATGCAAAGTTTTAGTCTTTGAAAATTCTTGAAACAGCGGCACATTGGCACAGCGGAGCCAGGCCCTTCGGCCCACCAAGTCCACACCAACCAGCGATCACACCCGTACACTTGTACTATCCTACACACACTAGGGCCAATGTACAATTTTTACTGAAGTCAATTAGCCTACAAACCTGTATGTCTTTGGAGTGTGGGAGCAAACCAGAGAAATCCCACGCAATCACAGCAAGAAAGAACCTACAAACTCCGTACAAAGAACGCCCATAATCAGGATTGAACCCGGGTCTCTGGCTTTGCTATTCAATAAGATCATAGATCAAAGATCGGGCGGCATGGTGGCGTAGCGGTAGGGCTACTGCCTTACTGCGACAGAGACCTGGGTTTGATCCTGACTACGGGTTCTTGTCTGTATGGAGACTGTACATTCTCCCCGTGACCTGCGTGGGTTTTCTCCCAGTTCTTCGGTTTTCTTCCAACACTCCAAAGATGTACATGTTTGTAGGCTAATTGGCTTGGTATAAATGTAAAAACTGTCCCCTGTGCGTGTAGGGTAGTGTTAATGTGCAGGGATCGCTGGTCGGTGCGGACTAGGTGGGTCAAAGGGCCTGTTTCCATGTTGTATCTCTAAACTAAACTAAACTAAACATAGCTGCTTCAAGAATGGTATAAGTGGTCTTAAGATCACTTTTTAAATTATCTTCCCATTCTCCTGACCCCCCCTCCTGGTTTTACGGCCTTGACTACATTCAATGACACCATCTCCACTTCTCTGGTAGAGAATTGTGAAGAATCATGACTCCATCAGGAAATAAATTCATCCTCATTGCAGTCTCAACTTAACGACCACTTATTCAGAAACTGTGCTGTTAACTGCCTACTATTTTCTGTGTGCTTAAGCAAAGCAAGAATTTCATTGTCCTATACAGGGACACATGACAATAAACTAACTTGAACTTGAACTTGAACTTGAACTTGAATTCTCTATAATCCCACTGGGGGGAAAAAAACATCCTCTTAGTTTCCACACTATCAATCACCCTGCGAATCTTATCTTTCAATAATTCAACTCTCATTTGTCTAACTAGCAATTAGTACAGACACAACATGCTGATCCTTTTTCCAAGTGACAATTCTTTTATCCCAGGCATCAAGCTAATGAAGCTTCCTTCACTGCCTTCAATACAGATATATCCTCCCTTAAAAACTGGAACCAAAATTGTACTCGGTGCTCCTGATGTGGGCTCACCAGAGCCCTAAGCCTTTGCTACTTGCCTTACCCGGGCAGCTGGTAGAGTCACTGGCTCACAGTGCCAGAGACAAGAGTTCAATCCTGACATCAGATGCTCTCTGTAGGCTATAGTTTCCATACACAACCCGGTGTTGGTGTGCTGGTCAGTAGAATGTGGCCTCTGCAAGGTAAAAGTTAGAATCTGGGAACGGGTTGGAGTTGATGGAAATGTGAGGAGAATTAAAGAAATGTGGAAAATTAAGGAAGTGCGGAAACAGGCCCCTCGGCCCACCGGGTCCATGCCGGCCAGCGATCTCCGCATATTAACACTATCCTACATACACTAGGGGCAATTTTTACATTTACCACGCCAGTTAACTTACAAACCTGCACGTCTTTGGAGTGTAGGAGAAAACCGAAGATCTCGGAGAAAACCCACGCGGTCGCGTGGCGAACGTACAAACTCCTTACAGGCAGCACCCGTAGTCGGGATCGAACCCAGATCTCCGGCACTGCAAGTGCTGTAAAGCAGGAACTCTACCGCTGTGCCACCATGTCGCCCATGTAGTATTGATGTAAATGGGTTGGTCGGTGCGTACTCAATGGGCTAAGGTCTGTTATGAGACACTGAGACAAAGGCGGAGAGAATGTTGATCCAAATAGCACTACGTCATCTTTTATGTGAACCTGAAAGAACAGGCAAGGCCTTGCTTTAATGCCTCGGGATAGAGAAGGGCTCTCCCTAAATGCAACATGCCATCAGTGTAACAGTTCTACATTCAGGTGTCAAGTTAGATTTTATGCTTCTGTATCTGGAACAGGACTTGAACCCACGATGTCTTGTTAATGGCAAAACTGCTCTTATTAAGCCAAGGACAACACCATGTGCAGCAGCACAAATTAATCTATATATTCATTTGAGCAACCAAAACAAAATGTGAGGGATGAAAGTAGAGAAAGAGGTGAATAAAATAGCTACGTTTCATAAATGTCCGTGACTCGGGAATAAGCCAAAGTGAAACAATTAAAGAATTTAAAAATGCTACGTTAATGTCACCTGTTGCAGTTCTTGGGGAGAGCTGCAATAACAAAGATGCCACCTTTCTAAACACAAGAACACAAAATATTCTAAAAGATTTTAGAAAACCTTTCAAGAACTTGGGTTTTCCTGGTATCCTGTTAATTATTCTCATGTTTGTCAAAAACATGCAAAAGTAGATTTGTCTCCTTACTGAGCATCTTGGTCTCTTACAAAATGCTGGTATGTTTACAAAAATAACAGTCAAATATATTGGAGCCATATTTTTTAATGATCTAACCACAATAGCTATTGATTGGTGGAATGTACCCTTCAAAAGGCAACCATGTAAAATATTGTATTTGAAACATTTCAGACTGCATAACATCCTATATAAAAGTCAATTCATTCCTTCTTCCTATACCATCTTTCATTGAACGTTTTTCTTATGCAGTAATTCCTCCTGACACCATTTTAGGCCATATTAAGGGCAGCACACTGGCACAGCGGTAGAGTTGCTGCCTTACAGCGCCAGAGACCCAGATTCGATCCTGACTATCGGTGCTGGCTGTATGGAACTTGTATGCTCCCCTTCTGGCCACATGGGTTTTCTCCTGGTGCTCTGGTTTCCTCCCACACTCCAAAGATGTGCAGGTTTATAGGTTAATTGACTTCAGTAAATTGTAAATTGTCACTTAGTGCGTAAGATAGTGCTAGTGTACAGGGTGATGGTTGGTCAGCGCCTACTTGATGGGCCGAAGAGCCTGTTTCCGTGCTGTATCTATAAAGTGTAAAGGTTATTATTTCCTCTTCAGCTGAAAAGTTGGGAACACCTAATGTAACTGACAAAAACAACAGGGTTCTGTGGCTCAGGCACAGTTTTAACATAGAAACATAGAAACATAGAAATTAGGTGCAGGAGTAAGCCATTCGGCCCTTCGAGCCTGCACCGCCATTCAATATGATCATGGCTGATCATCCAACTCAGTATCCCGTACCTGCCTTCTCTCCATACCCTCTGATCCCCTTAGCCACAAGGGCCACATCTAACTCCCTCTTAAATATAGCCAATGAACTGGCCTCGACTACCCTCTGTGGCAGGGAGTTCCAGAGATTCACCACTCTCTGTGTGAAAAAAGTTCTTCTCATCTCGGTTTTAAAGGATTTCCCCCTTATCCTTAAGCTGTGACCCCTTGTCCTGGACTTCCCCAATTTAAAGGATAATAATGTTTTGCAAGCTTTGTCCAGCAATCAATAAATGATGCAAGCTCCGTCTCACTCAAGATGAGCACGCCCTATCTATGGGCATTTCCTAAAGAGTCTTTAATGTTTGTTGTTGCTCAATTTCCATTCAGGGTTTTAATCAGATCCCAGTTGTTTAGCTTGCTAAATGTACAATATTATCTCACAGTATTCAGCCCAAAATTAAAACCTCAGGCTTTATGTAGCACTGCCACAGCCCATCGCGGCTTGTTGTGCTGTGATGGTATTTCATCCAAGACAGTCAAAGAGTTTCCATGTGCTCACAGTCAGGAGGGATAAAAGAACAGACACCAACAAATTAAACAGCTGAAGCAGTTCAAAGATAAAGACAGCCTGTCATTCTGTTGCCGGAACTTATTTTCTCAATTTATTATGTGAGCAACCTAATCCAAAGACCAATGCTCTTTTATCCAGTTTGTTGTTTGAAGGGATTTTCAGCTGAATAAATAATCCTAACTTTGAACATAAATCACTATGCTAAAAGGTTGATGGATGCCTGCACTTTCTTATGATAATTCCTGATTAAGGACTGGCTGCGAAAAATGCCACTGGCTTATCGCTCGCAACCAGCTTACTGAAAGATATCTTGCAGAAGAGACGAAGTGTGTTAAGAAACAAGAAGTTTGGTCAAAAAACTGTGAGGTTTTTTTCTCCATCAGGCAGAGCCATGCAGGTGACGGGCAGATTCAACAGCAGGTCATATGTCCACGATCTGGAGTCACAACACTAACAAGATCCTGTAAAGTAGACTAAGTTTAAACATATGTGGTTTTCAGAATAATTAGCTCCTACTTAATGGTACCTATAAAGACATATAAATCCCGAGTCTGTGCAGGATGTGATTGCATCCTTGTATATATATAAGAACATTGAGTCATACAGTCATACAGCAAGGAAACAGGCCCTTCAGCCCAACTTACCCATGCTACCCAAGATGCCCCATATAACCATCTATGTTAGTCCCAACCTCCCACATTTGGCCCATATTCCTCTAAACCTTTTTCTATCCAAAGGTAGGTCTTTTCTCTAAAAAGGAAAATAAAGAATATATGAACAAAAGAAATTTGAATGATTTTTCTTCATCTCTACTAAAGTTACCTGAAAACATAATAAATTTAGTCGCTGTTGAATTTTAATGCATATTTACTTGAATATTTTAATTTAATATGTATATCTCTTTAGAGGCAGTTCTGATTGTATTTGTTCAAAGCAGACTATGTGCTCAATTATATGCAGGTAGGTTTGTTCAAATAGTTTATAAAAATAAGTCGAGATTGGCACAAGTTTGCATGGAATGTGGTGCAGGAATGTGAATGAACGCTGACACTAGATGCGCCAATCTGTTCTGAAGCTCTGTATTGTCTTTTTGTGCCCTGAGTTCTAAATGCTTTGAGACTTTAATTTATTGGGGTCAAGTTTTCAGGTGTCAATTAGTGAGTTTTTAACAGAGGAATCATTCAAGCAAGGTAAACATTTCATAAGCATGTGGAAGCTTCTTCTGGTCATTCCGATGTTTATAGATGTGCCACTCAAAGGGGTGCTGTAATCATCTGTGGGGAGTATGAGGTGAACATCAGTATTCGACAAAAACAGCAATTGGATACCAGTTTAAACGAGCTGAACTAAAACCTCTGAATACAGAGGCAGCACTCATTGTGAAAGCTGTTTCATCTTGATAATGCTCTTTTTTTTTTGCAAAAACGTTCCAGGTGATGAAGCCATCAATGTTTGATCTAAACAGATTTCCTACATTTTAAACCACACTTGAGTAAACTAGTGTTCCTTTATCGATTTGTAGGTGGCACGGTGGCATAGTGGTCGAGTTGCTGCCTTCCAGCCCCCGAGACCCAGGTTCAATCCTGACTACCTGTGCTGTCTGTACGGAGTCTGTGTGTTCACCCCCGTGACTGCGTGGATTTTTTTTTCTGGGTGCTCCGGTTTCCTCCCACACTCCAAAGACGGACGGTCTGTAAGGTAACTAGCTTCCATAAATTGTAGATTGTCCCTAGCGTGTAGGATAGTGCTCGCGTATGGGGATCGCTGGTCAGCGCAGACTCAGTGGATGGAAGGGATGGAAGCCTGTTTCTGCTCTGTATCTTTAAACTAAACTAAACATAAGAGGAAGGTATGATCTCAAAACAATATTGAATTTGAGAGCCTCAATGTTTATGTCCTCTCTTCAATACAAAAATGATTTAAACCTTGTGTGCACCACATGAAAGCAAGAAGTGATTGCAATGAAGTGTTTCCAGAGGTGATTCATCTGAAGCCTTCTTGCGATGGTGTTTCAGCCATGAGAGGAAACTGGGTAAATCATTTTGTTTTCTTTGGAGTAGAGAAGATTGAGGGGGAATCGGAATGTTTTGTTTTGTGTTTTTTTGTTTGTTTTAGAGATACAGCGTGGAAACGGGCCCTGAGGCCCACCGATCAGTGGTCACTCACACACCAGTTCTAACCTATCCTACACATTACGGACAAGGGTAGGAGATTTTAGAGGGTTTTGAGGAAGAATATTTTTACCCAGTTACTGGTGGAAATCTATAATGCACAGCCATGGAGGGCAATGGAGAGGCATATTTAGATCAGCAGCTGAAATGGGATAGAAGGTTCAGGGTAGCTGGTAAATGGTACGATGATCGACATAGGTACCATGGGGCAAAGAACATGTTTTCATGCTATATCACTCTCCGACGACTAGAAAATTAGAAATGTAGGGATATTATCAGACACAAAGTGCGGGAATAATTCAGCAGGTCAGGCAGCATCTCTGGAGACATGGGTAGGCGGTGTTTCAGATCGGGACCATTCTTCAGATTGATCGTAGTTGGGGGGAGATGGCTGGAAGAGAGTTGAGGGCGGGACAAAGCTTGGCAAGTGATAGGTGGATACAGGTGAGAGGGGCGTGATTGGCAGCTGGGTGCATAAGGGGTTGAGATGAAAGGACAACAAGAGCAAGATAAGTTAATGATAAAAGAGGTGAAATGTGAAGCCAGAGGAATGAATATAGGTGGAGGGGGGAGGGCGGAGGGGGATGGGGTAAGGACTTTATAAATAGACAATAGACAATAGGTGCAGGAGTCGGCCATTTGGCCCTTCGAGCCAGCACCGCCATGGGTGAGGACCAGTCTGAAGAAGGGTCTCGACCTGAAACATCACCCATTTCTTCTCCCCAGCGATGCTGCCCGTCCCGCTGAGTCACTCCAGCTTTTTGTGTCTATCTTCGGAACAAGGTTGCCGACCCCTGCTGTAGAAGTTATATATTTCCTTTAGGACAGTTTTGTTGCTCGTGGTAGTTTTTGGCCAAGTATTTGTACTTAACATCTGGGCAGCAAGGTGGTGCAGCTGATAGAGTTGCTGCCCCACAGCACTAGAGGCCCAGATTTAATTCTGACCTCGGATGCTGTCTGTGTGGAGTTTGCATGTTCTCCCTGTGATCACTTGCATTTCCTCCGGCTGCTCCAATTTCCTCCCACATCCCAAAGACGTGCAGGTTTGCAGATTAATTGGCCTCTGTAAATTGCCTCTAGAGTAGTTGTTCCCAACCTTTTTTTGGCCATGCCCCACCTAATCACCTCTAAAACCCTGATGCCCCCCCCCCCCCCCCATATTTTAGCACGAGCAGACAAAGAAATAATTCTCAGAAAATGGAATTTACTCAAAATAACATCTGAAACATAAACTACATATGTTTACCTGATGCCCCCCTTAAAAATCAAATTGCCCCCCTGTGGGGCGTACGCCCCACGTTGGGAACCACTGCTCTAGAGTGTTTGGAGTGGTTGAGAAGGTGGAATAACTTAGAACTAGTACGAACAAGTGGTTGATGGTAGGAGTGGACCCTCAGGGCCAAAAAGGCCTGTTTCCATGCTGTATCTTTCAATGACTTTTATCAATCAATCAATTAACTTGCCTGCAATGGAACATTAATCCAGAGGTTTGGTAAACCATTCATAGATATTGAAGAAGGGTCTTGACCCGAAACGTCACCCATTCCTTCTCTCCAGAGATGCTGCCTGTCCCGCTGAGTTACTCCAGCTTTTTGTGTTTATCTTAAGTTTACACCAGCATCTGCAGTTCCTTCCGACACAGAGAAATTGGAAGGTGTGTAGATTGAGCCAAACTCTACCTCAGAAAGATCATCACACCCCACCCCCAACACTGTGTCTCAATCCTAACCTCAAAACGTCAGCCCAGTTGTGGTAACATTAGAGTACCAATTGAGTTCATTCCCTCAACCACGTTCTTAAACTGTTGTTTAACTGGAGAGGAACTTAACTTATCCGCACTGGTGTTTGTTTTCTCCAAACCTTGATCACACCGAATTAAATTAAAAGGTTTCTAATACAGAGAAACAAATGTTTAAATAAAGAAAAGCAGTCGGCGTTTCACGCGACTTCAAAAACGCTATAATCTTAGGGAGTAGGTTTTGCGCTAAAGGTCTTTATTGCTAAAAAATTCTTTCCCATAAAAAAGGCATTTTCAAAACCACAATGGAATCCATAACAAATTAACAGATTCCACAAATTCCATTATTTACCTATCCCGGGATAATAAAAGGTAATTAAGTCTGGAGTGACTGTAAATGATAGCGCAGATGTCTGCTGGGCAAAAATAAGTTACATTAGTTTCCAAATCAGCTGTTTGTTTAATAGGAAACTGAGGCAACTGCTGCTCTGTTAATATCGTGTTACAGTAGAGGATTTAGCTGGGATTATAGATAATGCAGTTGTACCGTCTCTCCCCATAGATGACATGGCCTTACCTTGCAGTGTCCAGGACTTCTGAAGAGACTGGGCAGCTGCAAGAGCCGACTAATTCAGACTGGCGGGCGTCCAAGGAATGGGAGGCAGGGATTAAGCACGACACACCTGCCACCATTTTCATCAAAACAGCAGGGAAGACTGGAACCAAATCTGTGCTCCCTTGCACTGCCTAATCCTCTGAACACCCTGGTCTATACTAAATGATACCGTAACATTTACAGGAAAGTGCAAATGTCAAAACCCGTGAGATTTCAATAATGAGCCTTGGGATTTTTTTTTTTTGCGATACTTAATTAAAAATGTCTACATTCCTTTAATTATGTCTTCATCGATTATTTGTGGCAAAGTGAAAATTCTCACCTGTCGTCTTGACCGCTCTATATACTCATTCAGATTTACAAAGTTCCATGTAATTCATTGACATCATTTCGGAGGTTATAAACATTGCTAAATGCGGGTATTAATTGCTGGCATTGTCTCAGCAACTGGGCTTTGCCAGGCAGTCGTCTTCTTATACGGATCCAGGGCGTTCGGTGGATAAACATTTACTGTGGAGAATGTGTGTGTGTGTAGGTGATCGGTGGTCGGCGTGGACTCAGTGGAACGAAGGGCTTGTTTCCACGCTGTATCTTTCAATCATTCAGAACGTGTGTGTCACAGTTTCGATGCAAGCACTGCCCTGACTGCAGACTCGCTGTTAATTCACTCACATCTGGTGCCGTGCAGCTCATGAGCATCTCATTGCCTCGTGTTATATAGCTGCTTTGCTGCTTTGCTGCTGTAGCCCATTTACAGATTTTAGCTCATTAGGAGATCTTCCAAATCCAATGCCTGCAGCTGAATTGCTCTTGAGCTACACTGCACTCTCAGGAAATTAAAACATTATCTTAAATAGCACATTGACTTTAATGACATTAAATTATTTCCCTGAAATCATTAGATAGATTCCTGAGGTAAACTGCACATCTGCAATGATTAGGTGTTAACACTGCACCCCAGGCAGGCAGGCAGGCTGTGATGGTCATGGTGGTGCCAATATTCATTTGTCTAGTCCAGTCCACGTTGCAGGTACACCATGCTCTTCACACACAGGCAGAGGGGAACACATTCACCCACTCAGATTCCCTCGAGGTTAGTCGTGCTCATCATCACAAATGGGCAAGCTTATTTAAACCAGGCCGTTGTGACATAAACAAATGTCTGTTGCTGAGAGGGAAAGATAGAACAGCCATGATTGAATTGCGGAGTCGACTCGATGGGCCGAATGGCCTAATTCTGCTCCTATGACTTATGAACTTGTTTCGGCTTCACCTATCTCTGTGTTTCTATCACACCAGTATTAAAAAGATGTCCACTGTTGCCATCCGTTAAGTTACTTACCGAAACGCATTTGATGGGCCAACTGTGTTTTTAAAGCATTGATAGGAAGCCTACTAGAGTTTATATGGGACTCCCACTTTATGAGATAAGGGATTGAGATGGGTTTCCTGTTGGGAATATCCCTGTAGTTTTGTTCTCTGGAAGAAGAAGAGCCATGATGGAAAGCTTAGCTGGTTCATCACCACTAACACATCCATCACCCATCCCTGGTCCCATGTATATGTGGCAGGTTACTCCCACCTACAGCTGACACAAGGATAGCACATTAAGTGAGCTGGACTTTGCCAGGGAATCAAAAACCATCTGCCTACTACATACTACGTCACAATACTTTAACCCTGTGTAGCATTATCGGATCTGATTTGGATAGCATGAAAAACAAAGCTTTTCACAATACCTCAACACACATGACAATTATAAACCTGAACATAGACCTAAATATACATGCATTGCCAGACTCTGTGAAGGACATTGCAGTCCAAATCATTCAAGCTAAAATCATTCCAGGTTAGCTGTGTGAACATTAGTGACATTAACCAATTATCAGTTTACAGCTGCCCTAAACAACTCCTGAACAAACATTGAACTCTCCAATTTCAGATAACTAACCAACTAACGAGCCCTCTCTTATGTTTTGTTTCCCAGCCCTCTTTTCCTGCACCCCACCTGGATTGGCACCCATTCCTCCCTTCCCCCATAACTCCTTCCACCGATATTCCTTAATAATAACCATCTCTCCATCCATAGCTCATACTTTTTGTCTCATCATTTCTGGCCTCACCTGTATCCACCTGACACATGCCAGGCCTTA
The DNA here is from genome assembly GCF_010909765.2 of Amblyraja radiata. NCBI lineage: Eukaryota > Metazoa > Chordata > Chondrichthyes > Rajiformes > Rajidae > Amblyraja > Amblyraja radiata. The sequence continues at coordinate 1,909,674 of NC_045981.1, forward strand.
CCAACCTGAAGAAGGGTTCTGACCTGAAACGTCACCTAATCCTGTTCACCAGAGATTTACTTCAGGGATACAGAGCAGCAACAGGTCCTTCGGCCCATCGAATCCAGTGCTAACCACAGTCACCCCGTACACTAGCATTGTCCTGCACATGAAGGACAATCTATAATTTTTCCCCAAAACCAATTAACCTACAAACCTGCATGTCATTGGAATGTGGGGGAAACCACAGCTCACTGAGAAACCCACGTGGTCACAAGGAGTACATGCAAACTCCATACAGACAGAACCTGTAGTCAGGTTCAAACCTGGGTCTCTGCCCCGGTCGGGCAGCAATTCTACCGCTGTGCCACCGTGCTGCCCTATGCTGAGTAGAGCGTGGAGATGATGGCTGACTCGCTGAGTCGGTCCAACGTTTTGTGTCTTTTGTTTGTAAATTAACATCTGCATTATTTGGGCTGAATGCACAGCCAGACCCAGCTGACTGCACATGCTGGCTAATCACCTCACCACTGAGCCCACTGGCTGAGCAGCTGCCCTGGCATTAACTTGTTCTCAACAATCAGCAGATCGGTGAAGCACAGCATAGTGCTAGGTCATTTTAATTACAAGTGGCTGGTCCTTTCTACAGAACGGTGGCGCAGTGGTAGAGTTGCTGCCTTACAGCGCCAGAGACCCGGGTTCAATCCCGACTACGGAATTTGTACGTTCTTCCCTGTGACCTGCGTGGGTTTTCTCCAGGATCACCGGTTTCCTCCCACACTCCAAAGATGCACAGGTTTGTAGGTTAATTGGCTTGGTACAAATGTGAATTGTCCCTGGTGTGTGTAGAATAGTGCTAGTGTGCGGGGATCGCTGGTTTGCATTGACTTGATGGGCCAAAGGGTCTGTTCAGTGCTATATCTCCAAACTAAACTAAACAAATTGATTTGCCAGCCTGGTAGAGCACATATCAGGTCTTCTGGATGTCAAAGCTGCCAAAACATCACAAATATTCAAGAAATAATACGAAAAAAAACCAAACTATTAAATATACAATTTACCAGAATGCTGCCTAGATTAGAGGATATTATCTATATGGAGAGGTTGGACAAACTTGAATTGTTTTATTTGGAACATTGGAGGTTGAGGGGAGACCTGATGGAAGTATATAAAATGATGAGAAGCATAGATAGGGTAGACAGTCAAAATCTTTCTCCCAAGGTGGAAATGTTAAGGACTAGAGGGCATTGCTTTAAGGTGAGAGGAGCAAGACTTTTGCACAGAGAGTGTTGGGAATCTGGAACCTTTCCCAGGACATCTCAGGGCTGGTATCTTCCCAGGCAGATACAATAGTAGTATTGAAGAGTCTTTAAGATAGGTACTTGGAAATGCAAGGAATGGGGACTTGTGGATCATATGAGATCAGTTTAACTTGGCATCATGTTCAACACAGATGTTGTGGGCCAAAGGGCCTGATCCTGTGCTGTACTCTTCTATGTTCTATGTTAGTCTAGTTTAGAGATTGGGCCACCGATTCCATGCCGACCAATGATCACCCATACACGAGTTCTATGCTAGACACTAGGGTCAATTTACAAAAGCCAATTAACCCATAAACATGGAATTTGGAATGTGGGAGGAAACCAGAGCACCCAGAGGAAACCCATGTGGTCACTGGGATAAGGTACAAACTTCGTATGGACAGCACTTGTAGTCAGGATCAAACCCAGGTCTCTGGTGCTGTAAGGAAGCAGCTCTGCCGCTGAACCATTATAAATGTTTACATTTATTTTAAATAATAAACAACAGAACTACTTAAAAAGAAAATACATTAAAATTAACTCAAAAGTAAGTAATCATGAATGTACCCTTCTATTGTGCAACTATTCCTCCAATTGACTTGAACGGCTTGCTGTTCCTCAGCAAACTAGTGTGAAGAACATTTGTATATCACATTTAGGTCAGAATTCTGATATTATGTGCTTTTTGGAGATAAATAGAAGCAGTTCTGTGTGAGATTTCTGTGGCAGTATGGCACGGTGCTTAGTGCTTTTCTGCGGCAAGAGCTTTGCTGTAGGACTTAGGAAATTACTAGCTTTTATAAAATCCACCTATGTGTTGGTCCTTCCTCTATGGATCTAGATCAGTAGAAAGCATTTAAGTAGGCATATGCCATTATTGATTCTACTATGCTCCCTTTGGCTTAAGGCTGTCCAATGACCCTGAAAAGCCTGGTATTTATGTACAATCCAAAAATCCAAATATCTGAGGAGATATTGGAGCCAAAAAGCCAAGTATCTGGGTCAAGGTACACAAAAAAGCTGGATAAACTCAGCGGGTGCAGCAGCATCTATAGAGCGAAGGAAATAGGCAACGTTTCAGACTGAAGAAGGGTTTCGGCCCGAAACGTTGCCTATTTCCTTCGCTCCATAGATGCTGCTGCACCCGCTGAGTTTCTCCAGCTTTTTCGTGTACCTTCGATTTTCCAGCATCTGCAGTTCCTTCTTGAACAAGTATCTGGGTCAATACTGGACTCCAAACAGCCAAGTGCCTGAGTGGACACGTGCCTGATCAAGACTACCTGGCAAAGCCACCTCTACATTTTCTTCAGAAAGGCAGCCAAGTCCCTCCAACACATGATCCATTACTTTATTGTATTAAGTTATGAGTATTGGAATGAAACAAAACCATTCAATATTTCAATGCTTATATTTGCATGGCCTGCACTGTTAGATCCTAATCAGCTGTCATTAATTTAACAGCTCCTTGAAGATCCTAATTAGTTGTTTATACAATTAGCCTTTTCCTGTTATTCCAACTACACAGCAGTCATTTCCTTTCCCTGACTGAGCGAGTCGGCCATTTCCAGCCTGTTGTTTATATCATCATGGAGCTGCTGTTATGAGGTGCAATGACCTCACTCACATCGAATGTTCCTGTTACTCTTCGTTACAGATACCTGGACACTTGCTGTGGGGAAACATGAGCAAGGCCCACATCATGCACACTCATATTGACATATAATGCAGTAAACTATTACTCAATTTGCACTAAATTAAAAAAAAATTTGATCTCTGCATCATATACATGAAATTTAATATCAATTTTCATAGAAGGTAGACAGAAAATACTGGAATAACTCAGTGGGACAGGCGGCATCTCTGGAGAGAAGGAATGGGTGACGTTTCGGGTTGCGACCCCCTCTTCAACTTTCATACTTTGGATCCCTTGTCACCCTGGTTGGTGTCTCTTCCCATGTACCACTGTCAATAACATTTGACAAAACAAATCTGCCTAAATAAGAAGAAACAAGGAACTGCAGATGCTGGTTTACAATGGAAGGCGCAAGAGTGCTGGAATAGCTCAGTGGGTCAGGTAGCATCTCTGGAGATGTTTTGGGTTGAGACCCTTCTTCAGACTGAAAGTTGGGGTGGGGGGTGGGGGGGGGGGGGGGGGGGGGTGCGGGGGGATTGAAGAGCTGAAAGCGAGCAAAGACCAGGACCAACTAGGGCCGGCCACAAATTACCGGCAGGGCGGTGCTTGCTAAGCCCACTGCCGACTAGAGAAGGTGTGATCTCAAGAGGGAAACAATGTGGAGAACTGTGGATAGACACAAAGTGCTGGAGGAACTCAGCAGGTCAGGCAGCATCTCTGGAGGAAAAGTATAGGTGACATTTCACGTCAGGACCCTTTTACGGACTGAAAGAAGAGAGGAAGGAACTGGAGGTAAGAAAAGGCCAGAGCAGAACAGGGCCGACAACATTGTGGATCTGGTAAAACGACTGAGATGGAAGAAAGGAAATCGATATTGACCTGAGAAGCTGCCTGACACACTGAGCTACTCCAGCACTTCCTGTCTTCTCTTGCTTAAATAAGATTCACTTGATTTTGAGTCCCACTAACTGGGAGATATTTTGAGGCCTCCTGTTCATCACAAACATATATATAGCACATCCATGTGACAATAACTGTGAACTTGAACTTGAACTAATAGCCTCTGTTCTATTCTCAATGCTGGTGTGGTCCTGTTATACCCAGAGGTTGCCACTGGGACATGAAGGTTCCTGCTCACTCATGCGAATGCCAATGGTCAGTGGCAGTGAGAGGCAACAGGCCCTTCGGCCCTCAATGTCTGTGCTGAGCATAATGCCCAGACCATCCCGGCTTGTACTCGCTAGAATTTTGTACTTGTACTAGACTCGGCTTGTACTCGCTAGAATTTAGAAGATTGAGGGAGGATCTTATAGAAACTTACAAAATTCTTAAGGGGTTGGACAGGCTAGATGCAGGAAGATTGTTCCCGATGTCGGGGAAGTCCAGGACAAGGGGTCACAGTTTAAGGATAAGGGGGAAGTCTTTTAGGACCGAGATGAGAAAAACATTTTTTACACAGAGAGTGGTGAATCTGTGGAATTCTCTGCCACAGAAGGTAGTTGAGGCCAGTTCATTGGCTATCTTTAAGAGGGAGTTAGATGTGGCCCTTGTGGCTAAAGGGTATGGAGAGAAGGCAGGTACAGGATACTGAGTTGGATGATCAGCCATGATCATATTGAATGGCGGTGCAGGCTCGAAGGGCCGAATGGCCTACTCCTGCACCTAGTTTCTATGTTTCTATGTTTCTATCTCATCTACCTGCACATAATCCATATCCCTCCATTCTCTGCATATCCAAAGATTTTTAAAGGCCACTATCATATCTGCCTCAAACACCAACCCCGGCAGCACGCTCCAGACAGTTACCACCCTCTGTGTAAAAATGTTGCCATGCACACCTCCTTTGCCTCTCTCACCTTAAAACTAACCCCTCTAGTGTTGTTTTCTTCATCCTGGGAAAGGGATTCTGACTGTCTATCCTATCTGTGCCTCTCATAAATTAATATATTTCCATCGTCTTCTCACAGCCTCCGGCATTTCAGAGAAATAAATCCAAGTCTGTCCAACCCCTCCCTGCAGGTAATACCCCACTAATTCGTGCTAAATATCACGATTTGGTTTGGGGACTGCTCTGCCCAGGTCAAGAAGGCTCTGCAGAGAGTAGTGCGTTCGGCCGAACGCACTATGGGAACTACACTCGCCCCCCTGCAGGAACTATACATCAGAAGGTGCAACTCCAGAGCCAACAAGATTATGGGAGACCCCTTCCACCCCAGCAACGGACTGTTCCAGCTGCTGCGGTCAGGCAAACGCCTCCGTTGCCATGCTGTGAGAACGGAGAGGATGAGAAGGAGTTTCTTCCCAGAGGCCATTAGGACTGTAAACTCCTCTCTCTCCAGCGACTAACTTTACACAACTATCCTATTGTTGTGTGATGTCTTTTTAAAATTGCTGTTTTTTTCCTTTTTCTTTCCTCAAATATGTAATATGTGAATATGTGATTCTGTTTGTAGTTTGTTTGTTTTTTTTGCACATCTCGTATGTGCATGTGACGAATAAACTTGACTTGGCTTGACTTGAATTGAGGCAACATTTGTGAAAAAAAAATGAAGTAAGAAAATGAATATAAACATTAAAAGCACTAAAATAAATAAAAAGTAAATAACTTGCCTTTCTCTCCCTACTCTTGATGTCAGAAGTCCTCATTGATACGGGGATAGGATGGGTTTAGAGGGCCTTGGGCCAAATGCAGGCAAACGGGACTAGCCTTGGTCAGCATAGACAACATGGGCCAAAGGGCCTACTAGATGTATAAAAAGCCACAGACTAAGTCAGAGCTGGCACCCAATGAGCCAGGAAAGGTCTAGCTCACAATGGTCCATTACTGGCTGGGGGAGAGGTGATAATAAAGGGAACAGTGAAACTAACAGGATGACTAGCGTGGGAGAGGGATGGAGAGAAACGGAACGCCAGGGCTACATGGAATTTGAGAAATCTATCTCCAGAAGTTATGTTCTCTAACTCTAGCTGTTCTGGTTCTCTCCTCTTCCATCAGGAGATAATTTCTGTGCAGGATAACAGTGTTGAACCTGCCTTATCATTTTGGAAGAATTCCATAAATAACCAACAATTTGTTAGAAGACAACTGAATGAGACCAATAACATCACAAACAAACAGGCGACAGAACATCAATTCAAAGTGAAGGCGTAACGTAAGTACCTTTTTAACTGCAAAGCTTGCCTTTAAAATTTTGGTGTCATTTTTTCACGAGGTACTGGTAGACATCATTGCTGCGTTTTTGTTATCATGCCATCTGATGGCAGAACCAAGAGAGTAATAGCCCTGTCCCACGGTACGAGTTCATTCCAAGAGCTCTCCCGAGCTTTAAAAAAAATCAAACTCGTGGTAAGCACGGAGAATGAACGTAGCGGGTACGTCGGAGCTCGGTACGTCTCTTAGCGCTAACGGCAGGTACTCGGGAAGACTCGCTGATGGCAGGTAAGCTCGGGAAGACTCGTGAAGATTTTTCAACATGTTGGAAAATGTCCATGAGAGCCCCGAGTACCGATGAGTGGCCATTACCATAAATCTCCGAGTTCGAACCAGGGCAAACTCGGGAGAGCTCTTGGAATGAACTCGTACAGTGGGACTGGGGTTTAAATGATGCAATGAGGCAAAGGCGTTTTGCATTTAATCAATCAATTTCATGCCTGCAGCTTAAATCGAGTGGGTAGATCTTACATACACGTTCACTTGCCAAGGTATTTAGGGAGAGCATCATTATTTGCCGTACATCAGGTCCTTTCTCAAAACCCCACCACATCAACACAATTTAATCCATAAGATTTATACGAGTACATGTAATCAAAATCTGTAAGCCCATATCAAAACAGGAATTATTTTCATGGTCCAAGAAATGAATAATTGCAGATAGAATCAGCACTAAAACTAGCCGACTATACCATGGTCCAAGGTATTTTGAAACCAATGAGTATCATTTCAAAACAGTCCATGGAAGTTTATGTTGTACATAAACATTGCCGCAGGATAGCTGCCTCACTGTGCCAGAGACCCAGGTTTGATTCTGACCTCAGTGCTGTCTGTGTGGAGTTTGCATGTTCATTCTGTGACCGTGTGGGTTTCCTCCAGGTGCACCGGTCTCCTCCCACATCCCAAAGATGTGGATTTGTAGGTTAATTGTCCTGAGGAAGGGGATGCACAAGTAGATAACCTAGATCTGTGAGTATGTGATCAATGGTCAGCGTGGACTCGGTGGGCCGAAGGGCCTGTTTCCATGCTGTGTCTTTCAATTAATCATTCAAATGGACAGTTTCTATGTTGTCAAGAAGAAACCAAACATTTGGAGAGATCGTCGATCATTTTAATCCTCCAGTATTATTAAAGTTGGATTACACAGAGAAGTTTTAAAAGAGTTCACTTTTACAGAAGAGAGGTAATAGGTGGGTATAGGAATATTTGAGAAAGCAGAGATGAAGGGCTGGTACAAGGTAGAGGCAGATGACGTTACAAAGTGAAAAGGAAATGGTGTTGGTGATGGAGGGGATGTGAAGTAGAAAATTGAGCCTAACCAGTCACTAAAGTGTTATGTCTGAAGAAGGGTTTTGGCCCAAAACGTTGCCTATCTCCGCTCCATAGATGCTGCTGCACCCACTGAGTTTCTCCAGCATTTTTGTCTACCTTCGATTTTCCAGCATCTGCAGCTCCTTCTTAAACACTAAAGAGTTATTGTAGTTTCAAAGAGATGCGTGGAGAGGATGGAGTTGCTGCTTTGAGTTTAAGTCATTGTCGTCAGGACATTGACTCTGGTCCTCCTGGAAGTTAATTACAGGAAATGGCCTCTTGTCAAATCATGAAAAAGCAGTAGGCACGGTAAATTAACATCACACTCACACAAACACGTTGCATGTTTGGTTGTCTGTGTGGTTGAAACTTATTGGAGAGGTTAAAATATAGTGTTGAGTTTTAACAACTTGGTGAAGAAAATGTTATTGTAAAAGTCTGTAAGAACAGAGCAATTGTGGGCTTTTTTCTCACAGAGAGTTGTGAGTCTGTGGAATTCTCTGCCTCAGGGGGCGGTGGAGGCCGTTTCTCTAGATACTATCAAGAGAGAGCGAGAAAGGGCTCTTAAAGATAGCGGAGTAAAGGGATATGGAGAGAAGGCAGGAACGGGGTACTGATTGGGGATGATCAGCCATGATCACATTGAATGGTGGTGCTAGCTCGAGGGGCCAAATGGCCTACTCCTGCTATTGTCTATTGTCTATTAACAAGTTCTTGATTTGACTCTAAGATGTATTACCTGTACTTGGATAGTATCTGCGACTTTCTAAGTAGATGGTATGAAGAACTAAAAACATAGCATGTCTCTGAAAAAGCATAAATGTAGGTTAATTGGGCTTTAAATGACCCTTAATGTGTAAGAGTGGATGAGAAAGTAGGACAATACCAAAGATAGACACAAAGTGCAGGAGAACCTCAGCGGGTCATGCAGCATCTCTGGAGAAAAGGAACAGGTGACAATTCGGGTCGAAACCCTTCTTCAGAACTAATGTGAACGGTTGATTGATGGTTGCCGTAGACTCAATGGGCCGAAGGGCCTATTTCCACACTGTATCTCTAAAGTGAACTAAGATGAATTTGAATTAAGGATCAATTGATCCCAGCTGCACAGTGTGGACTGAATTCCACAATGATCTGCACATCATTTAACAAATATAATTTGCCTTTAATTTCCAGTTAATACAAAGCTATTTACCGATGCACCAGAAATACAAATAATTTTTCTCAAAGAATTTGTACAAAGTGACAGGTAAAAAGGAAACTTTGAAATATTTTGGATTATAAAAAGCAATTTGATTTAAAATAATTAAGCATTTCATCTGAAGTAATGAGCACATTGTGACAAATACTTCTGACTGAATTCTCTTTATCAGGGGACAACACCAACACTTGTGATTCCTAAGTACTTTATAAAAAGTGATCCTGACTTCTAACGTGCATTATCTGGTCCAGCCTTTTGTCGTATTAGTTTTATAGAAAAGAAGATTCTCTACATGACCAAAGGAGGCTTTTAGTTGATTGTTTTTCTGACTCTTTACATCAGAAAATCCAAATTGTTTGTTGTGGATGTGCAGTGTTTGATGTTCCTGGTCAGATGATCCAAAATTACTAATGTGGCAATTCCATTTTTGCATTACTGAAAAATTATCAGGGAAATTGTTTTTTCTCAAAGGTTTGAATATGAATATCTAACTGGAACTCGTTATTTTTTTGTTGAGATTTTTTTTGTTTAACATTAATTAGTTTAGTTTAGTTTAGTTTATAGTTTCCCATGACATTTCAACTACCTACAATGCATATTCAGTATTGTAATGCAATTACAGTAAACCCTCATTCTGATGGACTTCTTTATAATTGATTTTGGTTACAGCAGACTGACCTACCAGTCTTTACCGGCAGGCAGGGCTGCCGATGCCACTCTGTAGACTACATCCCCTCCCCGGCCACTTCCAGGCTGGACCTACTGCCACCGCGGCCAGCCCACACAGCTTCTTTGGCCGTTTCCAGGCTATGCCTGCCACCACCACCGACCCTTACTAACTCTCGAGCTGTCCATAGGCCGGACCAATCTGCCGATACTCGCCTCTCCACCGGCCTCCAGCAGGCTGAGGCCGTTAACTCACCTGCACTCCAGGCCCAGCTCCAGACCGAGAATCTGAAGAAGGGTCCCGACCTGAAATGCCACCTATCCATGTTCTCCAGAGATGCTGCCTGACCCGCTGAATTACTCCAGCACTTTGTGTCCTTTTGTGTATTAACCAGCAACTACAGTTATTTGTTTCTACAACTTATGCAATGATAATACCTCACTCAGTTACTACAAACAATTGACAATAACGGAATAATTTCCACCCCTACGGTCCTTTCTAATGAGGATTTACTGTGATTCTGTGTGTACTCAATATTCAGGAAGCTAGAAATCACTCGGGGCAAAACAATCTGCTTGAAAGCCATAATAGACAATAGACAATAGGTGCAGGAGTAGGCCATTTGGCCCTTCGAGCCAGCACCGCCATTCAATGTGATCATGGCTGATCATCCCCAATCAATACCCCGTTCCTGCCTTCTACTCATATCCCCTGACTCCATTATTACTAAGAGTCCAGTTATTGTATTATTGCACTCTAGTAGATCTAAACACTGGGTTGAGTGACAACAACAACCTCAATGTCAACAGGTCCAAATTCCTGAGTGTTATGATCCTGGATGACCTGCTCAGGACCAGCACTTCGATATATCATGAAATCTAAATCTAAATCTAAATCATATTTCTAAAATACAATCATTAACTTCAGTTAACTTATTTTGAATTGAGTGAGGGTTTATTATCTCCATCAACCCAAATCAGATAGAAATACTTGACATCCAAGTTTAGTTTAGTTTAGAGATACAGCGTGGAAACAGGCCCTTCGGCCCATCGATCCCTGAACACCAGTACTATTCTACACGCTAGGGATAATTTACAATTTACAATTTTACCAAAGCCAACTAACCTACACGGGGAGAACGTACAAACTCCATGCAGACATACAAACTTTCAGAGTGCTTTGCACAGTGTCTTCCCATGCCTATTAAATCATGAGTAGTGAATATTCCTATAATGTTTGTCTCCTGCAGTCAATTGGAGAGCTAAACATATCTATTATAAAAGGATCAGTCAACTATAATTTGGTATGAATTTACATAGTTCAGGACAAGACCAGCAAGCTGTACCATTAAGATTTTACATTAATATTTAAGGGCACCAAGGTTCTGAATGTGGAATGCCAAACATCAGGGGAGAAAATGAACAATGGACCTACTGTTTTATATGTTGATGCTTGCTCTGAAACATTTTTGGGCAAAACAAAATTATTAATTGGAAATAAGGATAAAATAATTCCTACGTCACTCCCAAAGAGGCTCGTTCTTTTCATATTTTTCAACACAGTTCCTGCAAAAACAGTAACTTTACGAATCACTTTGTGTTGTTCAATCATTGAAATCACTGGAGATACTTCCATTAAATATATGTTCTTTTCTTTGGATGAAACATATCCTTTACAGCCACACTAGGACAGATCTCAAACATCAAGAATAAGGAAAAACATAATATATTCCAGGCTCAAATGAGTAGAACGTGTGTACAGATGCTATATTCATTAAAGATTTAGATTAAAAACTGTGCTTTGTTTTATGTTTCCTGCCCTTAACAAGAACAATTAGAATGAAAACCCAATCTAATGTCAAAAGAAACCATTTAACCTTGCCGTAAATTATATGTCCTTTCGTGTGACATATTTGGTCCTTGATACTTTCAATCCCGCAAACAAGTTAGATAAATTCATCGGAAACATGATACAGCAGCAGAACCTGTAATTGAACTTATGCACTGATTGAAGCAAACAATGTCCTGTGTTATTAGGGGGCATGCATTCTATTCTGTATTTCCTGACATTTGTGCTCAGCGTGAATCCAATGCTGGACCTAAGAAGAAATGTCAGCCTGAATGTGTACAGTTTTATTTACTTGTGCTGTGACTAGACTTTCAAAGATAGACACAAAATCCTGGAGTAACTCAGCAGGCCAGGCAGCATCTCTGGAGAGAAGGAATGGGTGACATTTCGGGTCAAGACCCTTCTTCAGACTGCAAACCAGCATCTGCAGTTCTTTCCTAAACTAAACTTTCAATATCTCCACTCATTAATCAGTGTATTAAAACAAAGATAGTTTGGCATTTTATTGCATTGAGGTCTTCCAGAATGGACATGGCTTATATGCTTCTTATATACTGTGAGATAGCATGCAAAAAGTTACAATAATGCCTATTAAGACATTAAATGTTCACGCTGAAGTTAGACATAAAAAGCTGGAGTAACTCAGCGGGTCAGACATCAGCTCTGGAGGAAAGGAATAGATGAGGTTTCGGATTGAGACACTTCTTCCTACACATTAAATGTTCACAATTCAGTGGCTATTATATTGATACTCCAATCTTTGAGAGTGCTCTCCCTAATAATAAGCCAGAATTAACTAATAAGGTAGAAATAAAAAATTAACAGCTAAATAGAGAATAGGTACTGGGCAACAATTCAACCTGGAGGCCAAGTAATGTTAACTACTAAAAGTCCAACATTTTGAATAAATGAGGGTTTAATCTTTCCTGAAGACGGATTAAAAATGCCTTAATTATCTACGGGGAGATTAATTTCCTGACATTTTAGCAACATTTTCACTTGTGTTAACACCTTTTCTTCTGGTTAGAGTGGGGAATAATGCTCCCAATATTGCAGATCCTAAAGATCAGAGGTCATGGGGAGAATGGCACTATCAAAGTAACCTTGCTGACTCATTGCAGGCATCCTGTAGATTAGATGAACTGTAGCCACAATAGACAAATTATTTCTATGCTTTCAATTTTTTAAGGCGCAGTGCAGAGGCGCAGAGATGGAGCTGCTGCCTAACAGCGCCAGAGACACGGATTCGACTCTGACTAATGGAGTTCGTATGTTCTCCCTGTAACTGTGTGGGTTTCCCCCGGGTGCTCCAGTTTCCTCCCACATTCCAAGGACATGCTGGGTTTCTAAGGCAATTGGTTTCTGTAAATTGCCCCATGCTGTATAGATGCGTAAATGAGATGACATACAACTAGCGTACAGATGATCTCTGGTCGGCGCGGACTCGGTGCGCCGAAGGTCCTGTTTCCACGCTGCATCTCTAAAACTAAAAACTAAAACCGAAAAGCTGAAAATGGGTTAAATGTATTTCACCCAGTTTTTGTCGGGATGCACTGAAGATGAGAGAAAATGAAAGCAGAGCAAATTCTTTGATTTATTTTATATTTTATTATAAATATCACAAGCATCCCTCTGTTTCATGTCCTGACATGACTGGGCATTCTTTTGGCAGTCATGTGTTTTTGTTAAAGTTAAACATTGCCGGGTGGTGAGGCTGCGCTGTGGTTTCACAGAAACGTTGATGCAAAGTTCTAACGATAATCCGAAACCTTCTCCACCCGCAACATAAAGCAGGCTCATTACTGCTAAAGGCAACAGCAGAAAATTAACATGCATCTTTTCGAAACAAATATCCTTAATAAGTCAGACAAAAAAAAAAAAAAATCCTGCTCTCCCACCCCATCATTCTGCACACTGCTTCAGTCGCTGAGAATCGAGGGTCTGTTTACATTCTGGTATTCCTTCTATTTCCCATTCCCTTGCTCTTTTTTTTCAGCTCCATACCACCGAGTTACATACCATTGGTTCACATTATGCAATGCTGTTTTTATCGTGTCAAATGTGAGCAGCTGTAATTCTATATTATTCAGTGTGACACTTATCTTCCCAACACAACTAGCATAAGCCACCCACATCAAAGGCAATGGATTCTGAGCATCAAAATACTGAAAACATCACTCAGAACTTTAGATACCTTGAGATTTCATTAAGCCTTTCATACCAGTGCATTTCTTTGCTTGCAAAAACTTGCTTTTCACAACCAATTGCAGTACTGCCGGTGATCGAGATGTCACACTGACACACAAATGTTGGGCTGACATAATAGAGGAGAATAAAACAAAAAGGCGGAGAAGGGGGAAGCAGCACAAATATGAGGAACTCTTGCAGGAACTATTCATTGCTCTGCTCAGACCACACATGGATACTATGTGCAACTTTGGTCCCTGTATTTAAAGAAGGATATATACAGCTTGCAGTCAGTACAGTGAAGGGTTCAGTAAATTAATTCCTGAGACAAGGTTGTCCAATGAAGAAAGATTGAGCCGACTGGATTTTAGATGAATGTGGGGGGATTTCATTCTGGGAGGATTCTGAAGGGATTGACAGTGTAAATATTATGAAGACGTTTGCTCGGGCAGGGCCGTTCAGAGTTAAGGAATAGAGTTTCCACTCAGCCACTTAGTTTGGGAGCGGAAATACAACAGGTTAATAGGAACCTGAGGGGTAACTTTTTGACACAAAAGTGGGGGGTTGTGTGGAGCGAACTGCCGGAGGAGGTAGTTGAGGCAGGTACCATTGCAACTTTTTATAGAAACATTTAGGACAAGTACATGTTTAGGATAGGTTTGGAGGGATATGGGCCAAATGCCAAATTTGTGAGGCAGGACAAAGCCTGGCAGGTGATGGGTGGATATAAGTTCATAGTTATAGTAGCAGAATGAGACCATTTGGCCCATCAAGTCTATTCTGCCATTCAATCATGGCTTACCTATCTATCAACCACATTCTCCTGCCTTCTCCCCATAACCTCTGACACCCTCACTAATCAAGAATCTGGCATTCTCCACCTTTAAAATATCCATTGGCAGCATCTACAGCTTTCTGTGGCAATTAAGCCAATGGGGGGGGGGGGGGGGGGGAGCGAGGGTGGGGGGGAGTGTTTGTAAGTTACTTTTAATTAGAGAATTCTACATTCATACCATTGGGTTGTAAGCAACTCAAGCAAACTATGAGGTGCTGTTCCTCCAGTTTGTTTATTGGCCCTATTCTGGCAGAGGCCTCACTCCAGCATTTTATGCCTATCTTTGGTATAAAACAGCATCTGCAATTCTTTGCAATTCTTTTCTACCTCATAGAGAAGAGGTGCTGCTTTGTCTGTGGTGCCATGTTAGAAAGAAATGTAAAGCTACATTCGTCTCTGAAGCTCAGGTGAATGTGCAAGGAGAGAACTAGTATGAAGGGATGATCGATGGGCAACATGGACTAGGTAGGCTGAAGGGCCTGTTTCCATGCAACTTTTGGGATCAAAAGGAAGATTATTACCTAGATAGAGAGAGTGTGTAAATGCGTGAAGTTCAGAGGGGGATCGAGTATCCAAGTGCATGAGTCACAAAATGTTAGCAGGGTAGAACCTTAAGGGCCTGTCCCACTTGCGTGTCCTTGGCACGCAAATTACGCGACCTCGTGGTCGCGCTGAGCAGCAACGGTCCCGCGAAGGTCGCTCGCGACTTCATTCGACCGCACAGCCATCTGGAGCGCGTGATGTCATTTGAAGATGGACACAAAATGCAGGAGTAACTCAGCGGGACCGGCAGCATCTCTGGAGAGAAGAGAAACATCATGGATGATGTTTCGTGTCGAGACTCTTCTTCAGTCTGAAAGAAGGATCTTGACCCGAAACGTCACACGTTGCCTCTCTCCAGAGATGCTGCCGGTCCCGCTGAGTTACTCCAGCACTTTGTGTCTATCTTCAATTTTCTTGGCCCCGCTCCGGACCGCAACGGCCGTGAGCCCCAGGCCGAGTTCGGCGATCGTTTGCCCGCTTCTGCTGCTGTTGAGGGTGAGACGTTGCGTCGCGCCAGGGTCTTGGGCCTGTCCCTCTTTGGCCGTCAGTTCCGCGACAGGCCGTTGCCGCATGAAGATTTTGTTCGCAACTAAAAATTTCGGAGCCCCGCGCGATGTCGCGCACGACTACATACCCCTCCGTGCTTCTCAGTGAGACCGGCCCCGCGCGGACATGAGATGCCCGTGCGCTTCAACGCGACCACGAGGTCGCGTAATTTGCGTGCCAAGGACACGTAAGTGGGACAAGCCCTTTAGTCTCTTTCAACTCTGGCCTTTGTCCAATTATCTGACTATCCGAGCCCCTCCTCACCTATATCCACCTATCACATGATAGTCTTTGTCCTGCCTCCACCTCTCTTCCAGCTTTATCTCCTCCACAACCACAATCGCCCTGAAGAAGTGTCCCGCCCCGAAACGTCACCTATCCATGTTCTCCAGAGATGCTGCCTGACCAGCTGAGTTACTCCAGCACTCTGTGATAAAAGAAAGATTGTATGTAGAAATTTTTTTTAAAAATTGAGAACATAGGGCAAGGCAGCTGAAGAAAGAGATATCAATGATGGGGCGATGGCAATGGAGTTTAGGCAAAGTCAGAGAACCATGGAAACTCATGTAGTGGTGAGATTATATGGTTGAGATACAGAGGGAGAAGCCGACAAAAAAAAGGGGACGTGTATTCAAAACTCAAATCTTTGTGGGATTTTTGCTCGAGTGGGATAAGCGAATTCATGGCCAAGGTTAACATAAGGGTGAACCATTGGAAGGTAATCTTTTTCAGGGAGTTCAGTATTAATGGCAGATAGATGGAAAACATATTTAGAAAGAAAATAATCTCAGTGTTATCTGCGAATTTGTATTCAGATTCATAGGATTCGACAAAGTTGCAGCCCAAAAACAGATATTAGTTCTTTGCTTAATCTCATCCAATCTCACTCCCCTGCTCTTTGAAGAACAGTGGCGCAGCGGTAGAGTTGCTGCCTTACAGCGAATGCAGAGCCGGAGACCCAGGTTCGATCCCGACGACAGATCTGTACGGAGTTTGTACGTTCTCCCTATGATCAGCGTGGGATTTCTCCGAGATTTTCGGTTTCCTCCCACACTCCAAAGACATACGGGTTTGTAGGTTAATTGGCTTGGTAAATGTAAAAATTGTCCCTAGTGGGTGTAGGATAGTGTTAATGTGCGGGGATCGCTGGTCGGCGTGGACTCGGAGCGCCGAAGGGCCTGTTTCCACGCTGTATCTCTAAACTAAACTAAACTAAAATTTCCTCCAAAAAAAATGTATTGTGGCCCTTGCTTCAACAGGTGTTCAATTTGTGCCAGAAAATGTGAGTTTCTCCCCAAATGCTGAGTGAAGATTTTTCCTGACCGATTTATCTAATCTTCCTAAACAGAAGAAATTACCCATTATAGTTTATATTGTCATTGTTTATATTGACATCAGAACATATGTCAGGCCCCCCTTGATAACCCGAAAATAAATGAAACAATAGGTCAGGAAAAATCTTCACTCTGATTTTGGGTATAAGTTGCCGCTGAAACAATCTGAATTATTTTCTCTCTTCATAACTATGTCATAGAAACATAGAAACATAGAAAATAGGTGCAGGAGTAGGCCATTCGGCCCTTCGAGCCTGCACCGCCATTCAATATGATCATGGCTGATCATCCAACTCAGTATCCTGTACCTGCCTTCTCTCCATACCCCCTGATCCCTTTAGCCACAAGGGCCACAAGGGCCACATCTAACTCCCTCTTAAATATAGCCAATGAACTGTGGCCTCAACTACCTTATGTGGCAGAGAACTCCAGAGATTCACCACTCTCTGTGTGTAAAATGTTTTTCTCATCTCGGTCCTAAAAGATTTCCCCCTTATCCTTAAACTGTGACCCCTTGTTCTGGACTTCCCCAACATCTGGAACAATCTTCCTGCATCTAGCCTGTCCAACCCCTTAAGAATTTTGTAAGAATATCATGTAACGTTTCCATTAATTTGAACCAATGGCTCTCATTGTTGTAATACAGACTAACTGAAGAAGGGTCCCGACCCAAATTGTTGCCTGTCCATTCCCTCCACTGATGCTGCCCGACCCATTGAGTTCAACCAGCACTTTGAGTTTTGCTAATGGGCAGCTCAGTGGTGCAGTGGGCTGCATAGTGACACAGCGATACATTTGCTGCCTCACAGATCCAGAGACCTAGGTCCGAGCCCCACCTTGGGTGCTGTCTATGTGGAGTTTGCATGTTCTCCCCTCGCGACCACGTGGGTTTTCTGAGTTTTGTATTTAGTTTCTCTTGATTTAACATTAAAGAAAATATTTGATTTGTTTATGTACTGAACTAACTGACATTAATGGCTAATATTTGAATACTAACAATATGAATGCAGATATTAACTACACAGCACAATGATACTCTTCCCTTCAGCAGCAAGGTAGAGTTGCTGCCTTACAGTGCAAGAGACCCGGGTTCGATCCTGACTATGGGTGCTACTTGTACGGATTTTGTCCCTGTGACCTGCGTGGTTTTTCTCCGGCAGCACCGGTTTCTTTCCACATTCCAAAAACGTACAAGTTTGTAGGTTAATGGGCTTAGGTAAAAATTGTAATTTGTGCCTAGCGTGTAGAATAGCGCTAGTGTACAGGATGGTCATTGGTCAGAGTGGACTCGGTGGGCCGAAGGGCCTGTTTCCACCTGTATCTCTAAACTAAACTAAACTAAGAGGTCCAGCTTTGAGCAGGTAAACAATTTTGATGCTTAATGAAAATATTTAAGCATTAATACCCAAGTACTGTGTATCTGTGAATGTAATCCCAAACTATCAAATACAACATAACTTCAGCACTACACTCTAGAAAATGATACCCAGTCAAATTCCCACCAAATACTTCCATCATCTCACCCCTCTAAGCCCTCCAGCCTTAATAATTCTCCTTTACAAATATAAAATAATCCTCTCCCTAAAGCATTTAAAAATGCTGAGTTTCCACTGAGTGCAGCATTTTCTATCTGTCTAAATGCTTAGAACTGTGAATGACTCTGATATCACTTGCCATTTCAGCATTGGGATTAATTTATATAAAGCCTCTCACTGTGGTGACATGGAATATAATTAAAGAAGATTTCACATCGGGGCTCTGATGATTGTGATAGTAGCAGCTTCAGCTCAATGTTTCTGCGATTTTCTTCAGCGCTGGTGATTCATGTTACATGTCCCCAGGGAATGGCTTTAAATGAGCCACCCTGGGCAGTTTGTGCCCGCTACACTGCTTGGCTGCTTCCTTGGCTCCGTTTCCATTTTTGCGCCGGCTCCAGGGTCATGTAAATCTGTCATTTACACTCGATTTAAACACAACAGATCACAGGCAAGCACAGCAACTGATCAACCACAAATTGGGTCAATTCCTCTGATCCTTCATGCAAGAGATCACCATTAAGAAAAAGGTAATGACATGCTGCCTGACCTGCTAAATTACTCCAGCACTTTGTGTCTTTCTTGTGAAACAGTATCTGCAGTTCCTTGTGTCTATCATAGTACAAATGCATTTTGAACCTAAATAGCTTGCAGCAGTAGAGTTACTGCCATACAGCACCTGAGACCAGGTTCAATCTGGACTATGGGTGCTGTCTGGATGGTGACATTTCAGCTCAGGACCATTCTTCAGACCCAAATCGTCACCTATCCATGTTCACAGGAGATGCTGCCTGACCTATTGCATTACCTCCAGCCTTTGTGGGGTTTTTTTGAGTAATATAAATACAATAATTAAAAAATGCAAGCAGGCTATACCAGTCCAGACCACATGAGGGCACCTGATACACAGTCATTTCACACAATACACCAGTGTTTGAAGGAAGAGAATTTTAAAAGACAAATTGCCGTGAAGGAATTGCAGCAATGTTTTCACATCAACCTCCTTACTTTCAGGGTCACTTTGAAGGCTAAATGCATCTGTTAGTGGAAACACAAGAACTTGGAAAAAGTTCAGTCCGTCCACAAATCGTCAACGCTGATTTTTAGAACAGAATTGTTTAATATTGAGCTATGCTAAATTAACCAACAATATAAGGACAGTAAAAGCTGATTCCATTGGGCAGCATGGTGGCGCAGCGGTTGAGTTGCTGCCTTACAGCGCCAGATATCTGGGTTCAATCCTGACCACGGGTGCTGTCTGATGGAGTTTGTACATTCTCCCTGTGACCTGTGTGGGTTTTCTCCCAGAGCTCCGGTTTCCTCCCACACTCCAAAGACGAACAGGTTTGTAGGTGAATTGGCCTCGGTGAAAATTGTAAATTGTCCCTAGTGTGTGTATAGAATAGTGCTGGTGTCCGCTGATCACTGGCCAGCACGGACTCGGTGGGTCGAAGGGCCTGTTTCTGCACTGTATGTCCAACCTAAACTAATTAATTCCAAAGTAATCATATTTCTTTCCGCCTGAAAAGAGCCATCCTAAATGATATATTTCTCTCAAGCCCATGGCTCATTCAGTTAAAGCAGGCAATAGTTCAGACACAGACAGCTGGAGACCCTGCGCTACAAACTAAACTGATCTTTACCTGATCACGGACCAACAAATGATTTTTTTATTTCTTTAATTAGAAGGCTGGAAATTCATCAAGTTTCTTGGTCCTCATTGCCGTTCATTGACCTTGAATAATCATAGATGTGAAGAGAGAATAAATTTGGGACTAAATTGTCTGCAAGCAGATACTGTCTGATATCACATGTGCCTTAGTTGGTAGTGATGTTTTATTTCTTATAGTTTTAGCTTTAGAGATACAGCGCAGAAACAGGCCTTTCGGCTCACCGGGTCCGTACTGACCAGCGATCCCCGCACATTAACACTTATCCTACACACACTAGGGACAATTTACAATTTTGCCAGGCCAATTCATCTACAAGCCTGTACGTCTTTGGAGTGTGAGTGGAAATCGGAGAAAACCCGCGCAGGTCACGGGGAAAACGTATAGTTTCCATACAGACTCACGTCGCAGCGGCCTCTGCAGTCCGTCAGTCTTTTTGTTATTTTTTGTCCCGTTTTAATGTAGTTTTTATTTATTTTTTGATGGGGTATGTGTGTGTGTGTGTGTGGGGGGGGGGGGGGGGGGGTGGGGGGGTGGGGGGGGGAAACTTTTAAAATATTTCCCCTGCACGGAGAACCCGACCTTTTCCCTGTCGGATCTCCGTTGTCATTGGGGCTGCAACGTGGAGCGGCCTCCGGCAGGAACGACCTGGGGCTCCAGTCACGGAGCTACGGAGCTGCGGAGCTACTCACCATCATGGAGCTGGCCGAGTCCGGAGCGGGTGGAGCTGTGGTGGAGCGCTGCTGTGACCCGACCCTCGGAGATTCGGAGGCTTACCGCAGGTCTGGTGGACGGTGACACCGGGAGCCCGCGGGTCCATGCAGGGAGACCGCTTTTCGGGGCTTCCGCAACGGCGACTTCTCCCGCCCGAGTTTTGAGGTTGAAGATTACCTGGAGCGGGGCCTTGCATCATCGCCCGGCGCGGCTTCAACGGCTGCGGGACTTTGCTAGCGCCCGCCGGGGGCTCCAACAACAAGACCCGGAGCGCGGCCTTGCATCACCCGGCGTGGCGTTAATGGCCGCGGGACAATTGCCATCGCCCGCCGGGGGCTTTGACTCTGACATCGGGAGGGGAATGGGGAGTGCAGGGGAGAGATAAGTTTTTTTGCCTTCCATCACAGTGAGGAGGAGATGCGCTGTGATGGATGTCTGTGTAAATTGTGTTGTGTCTTGGGTCTTTTTTTCTTGTGTGTATGACTGCAGAAACAACATTTCATTTGAGCCTCTATGAGGTTCAAGTGACAAATAAATTGTATTGTATTGACAGCATCTGTAGTCACTATCGAACCTGGGTATCTGGTGCTGTACGGCAGCGACTCTACTGATGCAACACTGTGCCGCTCACAGATGCAAATCCCCCCCAAAGACGTGAATACTGTGTAACATTGAGTAAGTGTTGCTCTGACAAAGGTACTGTTGAATGAAACCAGTGGAAGTTAGCGGTGACCTTAAGACAATCTTATTAAGAAAAGGCAAATTAATCTGAATGCCCTGCCTAATATTGATCCTTAATTGAACATTCCAGGGACAATCTCTTCTTGCTCTTGGCATTCTGCATATGACAGTTAACCTCTGCATTTCCTACATTACAACAGCGATCAACCCCTGAATGTATTCCATTGTCTGGGAGGCACTTGGGGGACAATGTGACAGATGTCATCGTAGTGCAAGCCGTCCTTTCCTTTTCAACCATGATTGACCCAGGAATGATACACAGAACATGACAAGAAAGTAGCCGGTGAAATATTTTTTACAAGAAGTATTTTTGAGATTTGATATATCTTACCACAGCAGTAACTAAAACACAATGCACATGGGTGAAACAAATTAAAATCAAATAAAATGCTGAAAATTAATATTAATGGAATATTTAAAAGGAGGAAAATCCATTGCTTCTAACGAGGGAAGCAGCAGAGAGGGAATGGTTAACTCATCATCAAAGATCCACACTACCCTGATCACACTCTCAATCCACATCTACCATCGGAATAAAGTATAAGAGTCTGAAAACCAAGACCACCAGGTTTGGGAATAGCTTCGGAATAAAGTATAAGAGTCTGAAAACCAAGACCACCAGGTTTGGGAATAGCTTCTTCCCAATGATCATCAGGCTCTTGAACTCAACACAACATTAACCAATGAACTATGAACTGTCTTTGTTTGCACTCAAATTATTGGGGCTATTAATTTATTTATTTTATGTTTATTATTTGTATTATGCACTGTGTGTGTGTGTGGGGGGGGGGGAGAGAACAAAAGAAGGAGCCTGCGTGCGTTGTAACTTTGAGCCGTAGATGACCACTATATGTAGCAATGTTACAAAATTTTGAGATTTTAAAAATCAAGTCTGTAATTTATCCCATCAGATAAAGCATAAAAATAAGTTTAATTTGACATCTAATTCACTTTCATATCTCAAGTATTTAAAAAGTTATGGCCATTTTCATACTCGGAAATGAGCATCTTGTTCCCTATTGATTTTCTATGGACATAACAAAAAAGTTGTGATCGTGAACAGTCAAAAGCCCATAACTTTCTTAAAAATTAAGAGAACTGAATGAAATTTTCAGTTATCATAGATTGAAGCATTCTGAAACAAATATAAAATAATCTTACTTGGATGACCTGAAATTAAAGCATATAATTAGTTAGTTACCTAATTGTAGCTAATTTCAGACTTCAATTACTAGATCTAAACATCTATCCATTTCTTAATAAATGATTAACATTTTTAAATAGCCTAAATGTCCAAATAATATTCACAAATAATTCACAATAAAACATGATTTTAAAATCTCATTTACATTAATTTATAGGCCAAATGGAAGGAATTCAGTGTTCAATTGCTGTAAATAAATGCCCATTTAAATCAGCTTTCCAGTGGGTCCCTGTGGAACGCGCTGGTTTAGAACGTTCACATTGCGGTAGATTTGTGCCTCAAATGCCGAGAAAAATACTGCGCGATATAATGGGCCCAAATTGAGCTACTCGCAATATTAAATTTTGTATAAAAGGATCTTTAGAAGCCCTTTTGAATGTAAAAATATACAACCTACCTTCTGCTATTTTCTTTATGAGACCCTGCGGTTGCTGACGGTCGCGGGTTTAAAGATTGATTTTTAAACTACTATAACTATTATTCAAGGCCTTTAAACCTAATAATAGCTTTTGCGACGGGGTCTATCAGCGATTTTTCGTTAATAATTAACTAGGCTGAACATTTTCGATTGGAACAGCTTAGAGAAAATCGCGTTTTAAACCCGCCCCCTCTAAACGGCGCCAAAATCGCGCACAACCTCAGCGGCAGATATTCAGCGACGCTTCAGGTAGGCTTTGCAACATACCTACTATATGCATACATTGGATACAAGCAAAGAATCTCGCTGTGTCTTGTCACATGCGGCAATAAAAGTAATCCATAAAAGTCTGAAGAAGGATCTTGAAACGTCACATTCCTTCGTTCCAGAGATGCTGCCTGTCCCGCTGAGTTACTCCAGCATTTTGTGTCTACCTTTGATTTAAACCAGCATCTGCAGTTCTTTCCTACACATATTCCATAAAAGCATTCCATTCCACCCCATCCATGTATATGGTGCTTACAGGCATGTTATGCTGCTGCAAGTAAGAATTTCATTATTCCACTGTCAGTACATGTGAAGATTGAACACTCCTGACTCTTGTTAAGGGACGGAGAGTTCCGTTCTGTCATACATTATCTGTAATGTTAAGAAAGATTTGCCCAAGATGTTACAGAATGAGCAGTGACAATTAATATAAAAGTTCAGGCCTAGCAACAATTCAAATACAAAATAATATCACTGTCAGAGTGAGGCCAAATGCAAATTGGAGGAACAGCACTTCATATTTCACTTGGGCAGCTCACAACATAATGGTATGAACATTGATTTCTCTAACTTTAAGTAACCCTTGCATTCCAATCCGTCTCCATCCATCCTCCACCCTAGTGGCCGTATTAGTTTCGCTGTCATTCTGCTGAGTTTCACTGTTTGTATCATTTGTTCTCACCTTCACCACAGCCAACAATAGACCATTGTGGGCTCCACCTTACCCAGTTCATCGTTGCTGGCTTTGATTTGTTCTTTTGCACATCTCCCATTCATTTGTTCAATGTACCTTTTTCATATCTAGCGTTTTCCTCTCCCCTGACTCTCTGTCTGAAGAAAGGTATCGACCCGAAACGTCACCTATTCCTTTTCTCCAGAGATGCTGCCTGACCCGCTGAGTCACTCCAGCTTTTTGTGCCCAACTTCAGTGTAAACGAGCATCTGCAGTTCCTTCCTGCACATCTAAGAGCAGCGCATGTATAAAAGTCATTAAAAAATATATTAGATACTTAATAGTTTTTGTTCCATTTAGGATGCTGCAGGATATATTTATGCATTGAATGGATCAGGCTGAATAATGCAAGAGCAACAGAACCTCACAAATATTAAAATATTGGCTCCAAGTTAAAAACCAGTGCTTCACTAGCCCAGAAATTGTGATGTGTAGTTCCTTGTTTTTATATATAATTTATTGCAAAACAAAATGTAAAAAAGACCATAATTTTCACATCGAGACTGACAGCATTCTGAGGAACAATCTGATTGAATGGATTGATTGAAAGATACAACATGGAAACAGGAAATCCAGCCCACTGAGTCCACGCTGACCATCGATCACCCCTTTACACTAGTTATCCCACTTTCACATCCACTACATACTAGGGTCAATTTGCAGATGCCAATTAGCCTACAAACCTATATTCTCAATGTTGTTAGTAATGCCTGTGATTTGTACACTTGAAAAGGGGAATCACGCCTTTAGTGCCAGTATTGGAATGAAATAGGTAACAGAGTCGATGGCACTACACAACAATTGCAGCATTAGCCACCTTGAATCACGAACGACTGATTGACTTGCAGAGAGAAAAAGGTTGATCAGAGTGAAAGCTTCAATTACACACAGTGAGACCATGGCTGGATACATAATGGTCCATATAGTATGGGTATCGTGCTCAATAAAACATTTGCATTTTGCCATAATTCCTTGTTTACAGCCCTACTCCTGAATAGATCTGTGTCTGTTGCAAACAAATTCTTTCATCAACTGTTACATTTGAAGCTTTGGGAACTGTTTGCCTGATTTTGTTTTGGAGCGAGACTCGCAGGAGATAGATGGAGACACAACCAGCGAATTATCTTTATTTTCTGCTTTTGTGCTGCTTTTCCACTTTGATTTCATGTTTGCCCATCTCCCTTTCTGAAACACCCAACAGCATTCCCTTCTCATCAATGCCCCCTGAAAAACACAATGAATTGTCAGATGAAGTAAGGGCCGCGGCTCAATGCTTGTGCCAGCATCACACAAACAAAGGCCTGTTTTCAAACATTATGTGAAGACTGTTTCCATTCTCAGCTTCAATGACCCAAATTGTCTTTTTCCAAAGGAATGTGTCACTCCTGCTAAGTTTTCATTTCCTTTTACTTACCATGCTGTATTCCAATATTTATTTATTCAAACAAAGGTAGTCACCACGACTATGTTGCCACGTTAAGTATATGAGCGACGTCCTTACCTCGAGTGTTTTCCTTCATTAGCAGTTTGCTATTTTACCGACTACACTTTAGGTTATTAAAGTGTTGAACAAATACAGCGTCAATGTTGTGTGCTGTGGTCCAAGGGACTCCCTGCTGGGAGCATCTCCTTAATACAAACAATACAACACATTTATTCAGGCCTGACCGCACTGACCCGCAAAAGTTTGTTCCCTCCATTCGGACTCTCGGGTTCTTTCATTCCACTGAATGGGATACAAAGCCTCTATCTCAACTACAGTCTCTTCCAAAAAGCAATAGACAAACCCTGACCTACACACATAAAGAAATTACAGAATTTGCATTTTTAAACCCATTTTCCCTCTCGTAGTTTAACGTTCTCCCCGAATTCCATTGACGATGGAGTTTCTGCTTGTTGGTCACCCTGTATCACTCTGATTAGTCTGTGTCCATGTACTCCAAAGGCTTCCAGCTGAGAGTAAAACATTCTTTCTCACTGCAGTGTTCTGTTTCATCCAAAATTACAATTCAACATTCATTCTGTAGGCCCATATACCCTGATTACTTTTATTTAAAATCCTAAGCCTACTTTGAATAATGTTCCTTTTTTTAAAAACGCTTTTAGTCTGGAGTTGAACTTTTTCAATTTGATTTTTCTACCACAAGAATTCCTTGTTCCCAGTATATTTAGGAAAGGCATACTCAATTGACAGCATGCTTGGCTTCCATATACTATTGGTTATTCCCCATCCAGAATATTTCACTGGTATAAATACTGTCATCAAAGCTTTTATTTGCAGAAGTGTCCTGTCAAAATGAGGCTTTGCAGCTCAAAATGTACAAATAAAAAGTCCATAATTTTCAAGTGGTGTTTGAGAGAGTTGGCACAAGAATGCGCAGAATTAAAACAGTGCGTACAAGCGCTAGTTTCTATTCACTCTAGACCTTTTGCTGCGAAAAAAAATGACGTAACTTTAATGCGTCTTGAAACAAAGGAGTATTTGGTGAAATGTTTGCATGTGAAATCTTGCATAGTGAAATATTGTAATGGAACCCAGGATAAGCAGACAGGCCTGAACAGTTTCTGCATGGACTGTGTATCTTGCTGTTACAAACACTTCAATTCAAGTCCCAATGGAAACAGCATTGATTATTTTCAACATCTAATGCCAAGTCTGTTCATTATATTACGTTTTATTTTCTTATGTGACAGATGTGTCTCAATCATGTGTATATCATGCAAGAAGTCCAGAAACACCAATGCTCCATGGAATTAACATTCATTGCACAAAGTCTGCTTCACAGAGAGCTGGAACCTAAATCACAAATTCAGAAAAGGCCCATTCAATTCCCAAAGCAGACTTAGTGTTTAACTATTTCACTGGGCACTTCACTTATGTTCTGTGACCTGCCTTGAACTTTACCAGATAAGGTATATTTCCACACAGGAGTGGCCTGGATATTGCTCTTTCTGTTACTTGTTACCAATCGATGAGTAAATAGTTTTATGAGCAAGGTAAAGGGAGGAATCAGATGATGGGATAAAGACTCGATCCTTCACACCTGAGGCACGGTGCCTCATTATATTTATTTTTAATTTGCTTACTTGAATAATGGAGAATAGATTTTTACTTAAACCAACTAAATTAATTATTAAACAAGTGAACTTTTTGGGACGGCACGGTGGCACAGTGGTAGAGTTGCTGCCTTACAGCTCCAGAGACCTGGGTTCGATCCTGACTACGGGTGCTGTCTGTAAGGAGTTTGTATGTTCTTCCCGTGACCACGTGGGCTTTCCCCGGGTGCTCCGGTTTCCTCCCACACTCAAAGGACATACAAGTTTGTTGGCAAATGTCACCAACCCATATTCTCCAGAGACGCTGCCTGACCCTTTGAGTTACTCCAGCACTTTGTCTTTGGTGGGAAGAAGTGTAGTCTAGGTAGCCATGGGAGTCAGTGGGTTTATAGTGGATGTCGGTCAGAATTATTCTGGGTTTGGATGTGGTCGTAGGGTTGGAGGGAAGGGGGAATGACAGAGGGGGGGGGGCAGTCAGATAGGAGGTTGTAAAACTGTCTTCGTAGGGAGGATTGAAGAACCAGTTTCCATGCAGGTTTCGGCCCGAAACGTCACCTATTTCCTTCGCTCCATAGATGCTGCTGCACCTGCTGAGTTTCTCCAGCATTTTTGTGTACCTTCGATCTTCCAGCATCTGCAGTTCCTTCTTGAACAGTTTCCATGCAATATCTTTAAGCTTAACGTTAGACTTAATCTTGCTGAACATATTTGGCCATGCAGAATGTGCAGATGATTAGACAAAGCATTAATTTCCCCCAGTGTGAAGTTGCTTTGAGATGGTCTCTGTTCAAACATGTATCAAAGATGTTTGTTTGCATCAGGTAGCAGAAATCTGTTAACACTTAAGGCCATTTAATGTTAATCAAGGCCTTTGGAGGTGGAGATGATAAAACTAAGTGAATGCAGATGAAAGATAAAATTCTAATGGGCAGCACAGTGGTTCAGGGGTAGAGCTGCTGCCCGACAGCATCAAAGACACGAGTTCGATCCTGACTGTAGGTAAGATGGTAGAAAATGCAATTTTGTTCAAACCAAGCTGTTTGAATGACAATAAAAGGCATTCTATTCTATTCTATCTGGACAGAGTTTGTACGTTCTCCCCGTAACCGCTTGGTTTTTCGCTGGGTGCTCCGGTTTCCTCCCACATTCCAAAAACGTGCGTGTTTGTAGATCAATTGGCTTCTGTAAATTGACACTAAATTGAGTTTAGGATTGAACTAGTTTATAGGGCGATCATTGGTTTGACTTATCCTTTTTCCAATACCTTTCATTCATTCGTTCTTTGTACTTGTTCATTCCTCTAGTTTCCCTCTGGCCTGACTCTCAGTCTGATGAAGGGTCTTGACCTGAAACGTTACCTATTCCTTTTCTCCAGAGATGCTGCCCGACCCGCTGAGGTACTCCAGCATTTTGTGTCTATCTTCAATGTTTATACCGCTGGGTTGTAAGCTACCCAAGCAAAATGGGAGGTTCTCTTCTTCCAGTTTGCGAGTGGCCTAACTCTGGCAATGAAGGAGGCCCAGGACAGAATGGTCAGTATGGGAATGGGAAGGAGTGTTAAAATGGTTAGCAAATGGAAGATTCAGCAGGCTTAGGTGGATCGAGCATAAGCATTTGGCGAAACAGTTGCCTAGTCTGCATTGAGTTGAGTTCAATTTATTGTCATGTGTAGCAAGGTACAGTGAAAAGCTTTTGTTGTTTGTCAGCGGAAAGACTATACAGGATTACAATTGAGACATCCACAGTGTCCAGGTACATAACAACATACAAGCACATATACAAGTACTTTCGAAATACTTTCTCTGTTTAGATGGGTGTATTTAATAAGCCTTCACTGATCATGTATATAACTTGCGATGCTCCTTTCAATCTATCTTAATGCTTTCACATAGAGCTTTTCACATTCATCCTTAATCTGTGAGATATTACCGCACCATTATTGCCAGTTCCAATACCCCCTGCATCCTTACAACCCACTTCTGTTTACCATACTTTCCTTGAACTGACCGTGACCCATTTTGTACAATATATCAATCCAGAATACTGTTGATGAGAAAAGGACATAACGTTCTGGAGTAACTCAGCAGGACACGCAGAGTTCTCTCTGGAGAAAATGGAAAGGTGACGTTTTAGGTCAGGACCTATCTTCAGACATATTTCAGTTCCCGACCATTGAATCCTTGTATGCTATCTACATGCTATCAACATCTACATGCTGTTGATGCGCAACACATATCCCTGCACTCCCTCTCTCTCCATCCCTCCCCCACCCCAGTCGCACCAGCTGCTCATTCTCACCTAGCAAGCAGCCAACAATGGCCTGTCTCCTTTATCATCATTGCATATTTTTCATTCATTTGTTCTATATCTCTACATCACTATATCTCTCGTTTCCCTGTCCCCTGTCTCTAGTCTGAAGAAAGGTCTCGACCCAAAACGTCACCCGTTCCTTCTTTCCAGAGATGCTGCCTGTGCCGCTGAGTTACACCAGCATTTTGTGTCTATCTTCAAGTGTAACAATCTTATAGGAACCTGTGTTCGTGAATGCACTGTGCCTACACACAGCCAGTGTTTGCTGCATAACTTGACCAGCTTCAATCACTCGCTTAATGCATTTTTGTACTCATCCTCCAGCTTAAATCAATCCTTAATGTGAGTTGAGTTGAGTTTCCTTTATTGTCATTCAAACTTATTAGTTTGAACAAAATTGGGTACCTTGCAGTCATGACAGAAAATAAAGTAACAGAACACACAATGAACTCAGTTTAACACAAACATCCATCACATTTCATCTCCAGGCACCTCCTCACTGTGATGGAAGGCAAAAAGTCTTAAAGTCTTATCTCTTCCTTGCTTGTTCTCCCTCTGCGTTGAGGCGATCCAGGCTTTGGATGTTGGGCCCCTCCGCCGGGTGATGGTAAGTCCCGCGGCCGAATACAAGCTCCGCGAACGGGCCGGTTCAAACTCCATGGCCCGGGGGGGGATGAAGCTGCCACCCTCCGGTCCAGTGGACGAAGCTGTTGTTGTGGGAGCTCCGGAGAATCGGTCACCAACCTGGGACCTGCGAGCTCCCGATGTTGTCGTCCACTGGGCCCACGGCCGAAGCCTCCGAGGCCCCGAAGTCGGGCCGCTGCCGCAGCTCCACCACAGCCCCGGAGTCGGCCAGCTTCGCGATGGTGAGTCCTGGCTCTGCCTCCGGAGCCTCGAGGTCGGTCCCAGTTGGTGGCCGCCAGCTCCGCGATTAGGCCTCAGCGCAGACGGAGACGGAGACAGAGATACAACAGAAAAGGTAGCATCGTCCTTGAAGGAAGAGACTAAAACAAGTTTCCCCCGCCCCCCCACACATACACAACTAAAAATAAACTAAAACATACGTCTAACAAGACAAAAGAAACAAAAAAAAAAGACAGACGGACTGCAGGCGAGCCGCAGCCGCCATTTCCGGAACAAGTGTAGACAATCAGAACTGAAGATGCTGGTTCACAAAAAAAAGACACAAAGTGCTGGAGTACATCCGCGGGTCTCGCACCATCTCTAGAGAACATGGAGAGGTGACATTTTGGGTTGGGATCCTTTTTCAGACTTCCGAAACCAGGACCCGACCTGCAACATTACCTGTTCACGTTCTCCACGGATGCTGCCTGACCCATTGAGTTACTCCAGCACTTGATGTCTTTTTCTCAATAACAAAAAACACTCGTAATTCTATCTGTAAATATTCACATCGAGCAGCGTAGGAAATCAGACAGATAGACACAAAATGCTGAAGTAACTCAGCAGGTCAGGCAGCATCTCTGTAGAAAAGTAATAGGTGAAGTTTCGGGTAAAAATAGTGTTTTTGCAATAATGCTTCAACCAAGAGTAATGCCTACCTTGTGATGCCACCGTCTAAAGGCCACAAATAGCTTTTATTCTCTATTTTATCATTACCTGTGGATTAACTTACTTGCAAACATGCATCGATGCATTCCACAACGTTGCAGTCCTTGGTTTGTACTTGAAACCAGCCAGTAATCAGATTCCAGGTAACCTCATCATGATTGAATTGGTCTAAAGCTTGTCAAAACTTAATATAAGCAAGATCCTGAGTGTAAAAAGCTTCACTCTAAGGCAGTGCACTAAGAACAACACATAAGGCCCGGCCATGCTGGCCGTACGCGAGTCACGGCACCAGATGGAAGAGTGCTCTGCCTCTTTTCCATGCCCGGGTGGTACTAGAGAGAGACTACATGCTGTCTACGGGCACCCTGGGGGATTTCCGCGACAACTGGGCACTGCAGGGGGTGGAATGTATCCTTGACAAGGATTGTAACATCGTTGTTAAAAACTCAGTATATTTGATATTTAAGAATATTTGTTTGACTTTGTACTGTGTTGGTGGGTTTGTTGGTGTTTTGTTTTGTACATATTATTCTTGTAATAATTGATTACATTTATTTTTGGTTAAAAAATGAACAAGACACAAATGATTTGGATCAAGCTTCATCCTTGTCACTGTTTCATTTGCATTATCTTATCAGATGTTCACTGAATGATGGTATTTACACCAGATAAACCCCCTTCATTGGTGTGTTCAATATCTTTACGAGTGGTTAAGGAGAGGTCTAATAACCTAAAAGGTGCTTGAAGGAATAAAACATAATCTTTTCCCTTGTACTAACCAATATTAAGGCTTAAAGGTATCGTTTTCTCGTTAAATCTTACAAATCCTCTGTATAAAAGGGCAGGTTGTAACTTGGATGTCAATTGTATAAAAAATGCACATTAGCCATGTATCGCCACTTCAGGCATTTCACTGAAAGCAGGCAAAATCTGGGACAAATCAAATCAGTAGCCAGGATAAGTTTAAAATGCCTAAAACCCAAGTGCTTATCTTTGGCAAACTGAAACGTTGGCTTGGAGCCAAATTTTCATTCTGCTCATAAGATTTATCCGACATCAAGTCGTGGAGTTAAACTGCCCCATGTTCACTTCACAATGCCAGTGACCACATAGAAACATGCACTTACAGTTGCTGCCTTACAGCGCCAGAGACACCGACCGGTTCAGTCCTGACTACGGGTGCTGCCTCTACAGAGCTTGTACGTTCTCCCCGTGACCGCGTATGTTTTCTCAGGGTGTTCCGGGTACCTCCCAAACTCCAAAGACGTACAGGGTTGTAGGTTAATTATCATCGGTAAAGATTGTAAATTGTCCTAAGTGTGTTGGGTGGTGCTAGTGGTCTGCGCGGACTTGACATGCCGATGGGCTTGTTTCCACACTGTATCTCTAAACTAAACTAAATCTTTCTTATTCAGACACTCAATCAGAGGCAGTGTGTAGAATAAGCATAGAACATAGAACAATCCAGCAAAGGAACAGCTCTTTGGCCCTCAATATCTGTAGTGAACATAATGCTGACTAACTCTTGCTGCCTGAAGATGATCAATCTCCCTTCATCCCCTGTTTATTCAGGTGCCTATCCAAATTACTCTTAAATGACACTATCGTATCTGCCTCCAGCAGTGCATTCAGCCACTCACCATCCTCTGTCTAAAAACCTTGCCCCTCACACCTTAAAGCCATGCCTCTCATTTGCCATCATGCCCTCTCGTAAGTACACAAAGTGCTGGAGTAACTCGGGCGTCGGTTGGGTAACATCCCCAGAGAACATGGATAGGGGACATTTCGGGTCGTGACCCTTCTTAAGTCTGAAGAAGATGTCCTGACCCTAAATATCTCCTATCCATGTTCTCCAGGGATGCAGTCTGACCCACTGAGTTACTCCAGCACTTTGCATCCTTTTTGTTTGTAAACCAGCATCTGCAGTTCCTTGTTTCTCCCCTCTAGTAAGTAATCTACTTCCACAGGCCCTGAATGAAATACTGCAACTTAACGTTTATTTATATATTTTGCTGATTTCAGTTTAATTTAGTTTAGTTTAGAGGTACATCGAGGAAACAGCTCCTTTGGTTCACCGTCCACTTCGACCAGCGATCCCCGTACACTAGCACTATCCTATACACTCTGGGGCGGAAAACCCGGGGGGGCCAGAGGGGACACGTCCCCCCCCCCCCATGTTTTGAGAGGTGGGGGACATCCCCCCCAAGTTTTTTGTGATCCCGATTTTAAAACCTCCGCTTTTAGCGCTGGATTGAGCCTCCGAAGTCTCGCGCGTGTGTGTGAGTGTGCGCATGCGTGCGTGGCCGCCAAAACATGGTGTCCCCCGTCCCCTCCATGTTTTGTTAGCGAGTTCCCTCTTGTATACACTAGTGGACAATTTACAATTTTTCTGAAGCCAATTAACCTACAAACCTTTACGTCTTTGCAATGTGGGGGAAACTGGGACTCCTGGAGAAAACCCACACAGTCACGGGGAGAACGTACAAACTCCGTACAGATAAGTGGCGGCGCTGGTAAACGGCTGCGGCTCGCCTGCAGTTCGTTTGTCTTTACTTTTTTATGTTGTTCTTTTTCGTTTTGTCTAGTTAGTTTTTGTTTTTTAGGTTGTGTTTATGTGGGGGGGGGGGGGGGGGGGGGGTTGAAACGGGGCTTGCTGTCTCTCTCTTCGGGGGAATACGACTTTTTTTATCGTATCCCCCTTCTCTGCCTCCGTCTGCGCTGAGGCCTGATGGCGGAGCTGGCGGCCTCGAGACTCTGGAGGCAGAGCCAGTCAGGACTTGCACTGGGCTCGCTCCCGTGAGGGCGGCCCAGCTCGGGGCTGGAACGGCGCTCCCATCGGAGTGGCCCAGCCCGAGGTGGAACGGCGCTCCCGTCGGAGTGGCCCAGCTCGAGGGAGGAACGGCACTCACGTGAGGGCGATCCGGCTCGGGGCTGGAACGGTGCTCCGGTGGCTGGGACGGCGTTCTGGCGGCTATGACCTGAGTCCGGGGTTGAGCCGCGGGCCAGCGGCTGCGTACGCTGGACTGGAGGGCGGCAGCTTCGACCACCCCGGGCCGCGGTGTTTGAGCCGGCCCGTTGCGGGGTTCGGTGAGCCGCGGACTGTTTGTACCATCGCCCAGTGGGGAATCGCCTCAGCGCAGAGGGAGAAGAGGAGGGAAGAGACTGCAGCCCTAAGATTTTTGCCTCCACCACAGTGAGGAGGTGCTTGGAGGACTCACTGTGGTGGTGTTAATTTGTGTTTATTGTTGTTATTATTGTATGATTGTATGTATGACTTCAGGCATGAAATTTCGTTCAGACTGTAAGGTCTGAATGACAATAAAGGCATTCAATTCAATTCAATTCAATAACTCCCGTTGTCAGGATCGGATCTGGTGCAGTAAGGCAGCAACTCTACCGCTGCACCAACGTGCCACCCCCCCAGTGCTTTAAGTTGCCTCCCCTCAGTCCATATAATCCTAGCAAAAGTTATGCACTAAAGGCCAAATACCTTGCAGAGTGCAGTAAATAAAAATCACTTGGCATTACCATTTTATCCCACGTGAGAAATGATCTCATGTTCATGAACTGATCACCAACTTTGAATTTGTTTGCACTTTGTTTTCTATCGTGATTCAGATCAGAGTTCATTGGTCACTCCTTCCTGCCCAATACGGACGGAGATTCACACAAAACGCTGGAGTAACTCAGTGGGTCAGACAGCACCTCCGTGGAGTAGATGATGAGTCGAGACCCTTCTTCAGGTCCGAAACGTCACCTATTCCTGTTCTCCAGAGATGCTGTCTGACCCGCTGAGTTACTCCAGCGCTTTGTGGTGTATCTTCGGTTTAAACCAGCACCAGCAGTTCCTTCCTACACAGACGCAAATTCCTTCAGTTAGTCTATGCTCTGGAATTCTCTCCCTAAAGTTCACCTCTTCACTCCTCATTAGAGACCCCTTATAACAGGTTTCTTTGATCAAGCTTTTAGTCAACTGTACTAATAATCTCCTGTCTTGGCTCAGTGTCAATTCAGTTTGTCTGTTAGAGTTTCCCTGTGAAACGCCTTGGGATGATTTACTGTGTTATATAAATGCAGCTTGTCACTTCTGATTGTCCTGCTAATGCTCTCAGACATAAAAAGTGGTCTATGTCACTGCATCACACTGAGTTTGAAAACCAACACCATTCCCCTGCACAAGTACAAGACAGTGTGGGGACTCAGAAGTATTTTAAATGCTATTTTGTTTAAACTGAATGCGAAGCATTTCAAAAATGTGTTTATCTTTTAGTTTTAGTTTTGGTTTTAAAGATATAGCATGGAAACAGGCCCTTCGGCCCATTGAGTCCATGCCGACCAGCAATCACCCATACACTAATACTAACCTGCACACTAGGGGGAATTTACACAAGCCAATTAACTCACAAACCTGCACATCTTTGGAATGCCGGGCAAATCTGGAGCACCCAGAGGAAACCCACGCAGTCACAGGGAGAACATACAAACTCCATATAGACAGCACCCGTAGTCAGGAGCAAACCTTTGTTTCTGGCGCTGTAAGGCAGTAACTCTACCGCTGCACCACAGTGTCACTCCTGTTTTGTTTAACTATTTTCCAACAGGATATATGTTCAGTGTCACATATGCGGGACGACAGATGGCACAATGGGCTAAGTGTTCGGCTGGCAACCGGAAGGTAGCCGGTTCGAATCCCGCTTGGAGTGCATACTGTCGTTGTGTCCTTGGGCAAGACACTTCACCCACCTTTGCCTGTGTGTGAATGTGTGTGAGTGATTGGTGGTGGTCGGAGGGGCCGTAGGCGCAGATTGGCAGCCACGCTTCCGTCAGTCTGCCCCAAGGCAGCTGTGGCTACAGAAGTAGCTTACCACCACCGAGTGTGACTGAGGAGTGAATGAATAATGCGATGTAAAGCGCCTTGAGTATTAGAAAGGCGCTATATAAATCCCATCCATTATATGCCATATCTTCTGATCTGACATAGAGGGTATATTTACCTTCCAAGTGGGATGAAGGCAGCTTTTAACTGTTCTTCTCTACACCTGAGTAGCAGTGGCTGATCAAAGGGATGCATTGTTGTGGATGGGGGTTTGGATGGGAGAAGTTCTGACCAAGGCAGGGAATACCAAACGCCTTGCAAACAACATACATCGGTCAGTGGCCGCACAGTAGTGCAGCGGGTAGAGCTGCTGCCTAACAACGCCGGAGACCAAGGGCTAATCCTGACCTCGGGTGCTGTCCGTATGTAGTTTGCTCATTCTCCCTGTGACCGCGTGGGTTTCATTCGGGTGCTCCGGTTTCCTCCCACATCGCAAAGACGTGCGGGTTTGTAGGTTAATTTACCTCGGTAAATTCCCCCAAGTGTGTAGGGAGTGGATGCGAATGTGGGATAGCATAGGTAACAACGGTTGTCAGTGGGCTGAAGGGCCTGTTTCCATGTTGCTTCTTTCAATCAATATTCCAGGCACCACTCCACCAGGTGTTCTATCTCATCACGTAATTCACCCAACAACAGTAGCGTCATGGGCAAATCTGTACGGCATCAGAGCTGTGCTTCGCCACACACCCATGGTTGGAATGAGTGTAGAGCAGGGATTGAATTTGGCTTGCAGCCGGGGCCCTGGAACTCCGGCCTGGCCAGAGCGGTAGATCCGTTCCCATAGCCGACTTCCAAGGCCGACTTTGAGGGCCAGGATCTCAGCCCCGGCAGACTATTCCAGTACCGTTCGACTCCTCTTGGAGGCTGTGACCTCTGTTGGCCCAGCAATACAGATAATCCAGCAACCAATGATGCTGGGTAATCCGTGGTGGACCTGCACTTTCTTTGGATTTCTTCCTGACAAACTGTTGAGATATATTGGAATTTCTGGGTCAGTTTGGCTTCATTCCCGATGTTGCCTCTTACCACAGCATTACCACTGTTCTCCCTTTATACACCACTTAGAATATAGAAAACAAGCACTTCAGCATTCATGTTGTTGTCAGTAAAAGTAATTTATGTTTGTTAAAATGGTAATATATCATTTTCAGCTCCCGTGAATAATACTATGCACAGTTACTGATGTCTAATTGCATTATTAGCCACAGAACCATAACAGCACCGCGTATGTAATGACAAAATGCATTGCTACACCCTACTTACAGTAGAAGTTAGCAGTGATTAATTTTCAAATGCATCACCACGAATAGAATCCCTTAGATAAATTATCTTACAACACAACTGCTGCCAAACAATGATTTTCACAGTTCATGAGTTACTGCAATGCGTATGCTGCTTTGTGCAATGGCAATATGAACAGATAAATTCTGCTGGAATTTATATTTGTGCTTGAGAAGATAGCTGTCTATTTTGGCACGATCATTTCTGGAAGTATATCATCACCTTTAAGAGTTTAAAGATACTGTGCGATAACAGGCCACTCGTTACACTGAGTCCGCACCGACCCGCAATCACACAGTACATTAACACGATCCTACACACAAGGGACAATTTACAACATTTTTTAACTAAGCCAATTAACCTATAACTGAAAATAGACACAAAAAGCTGGAGTAACTCAGCGGGACAGGCAGCATCTCCGGAGAGTAGGACTGGGTGATGTTTCGGGTTGGGTCTCAACCCAAAACGTCACCCATTCCTTCTCTCCAGGGATGCTGCCTGTCCCGCTGAGTTACTCCAGCTTTTTGTGTCTATCTTTGGTTTAAACCAGCATCTGCAGTTCCTTCTTGCACATTTAACCTACAAACCTGTATGCCTTTGGAATGTGGGAGTAAATTGGAGCACCCGGAGAAAACCCACATGGTCACAGGACAAACGTGTAAACTCCATACAGACAGAGCCCATAGTCAGGATCGAAACCAGGTCTCCGGCGATGTAAGGCAGCAGCTCTACTGCTGTGCCACCATTTACTTTTCATTAAGGAAAGGTTCAGAGGGATTTGGTCCAAATGCATTCAAATGGGGTTGGCTTAGATGGGGCATCTTGGTCGGCATGGTCAAGTTGGGCCGAAGAGCCAGTTTCTGTGCTGTATCACTATATATTATTCTGCAGCTTCCACCTAAGAGTAATACGTCCCTCTTTCACTTTCTAAGATTTTATTTTTTTCTGAATAAGGTCGAGCCCGCAGAAAGATGCAGAGCACAACTGTCAAAGCTTGAAGCAAACAAACCAAAAGTGGTAAAAATAGACAAATTAACACACACAGAGCGATAACACCTCAAGTGTACATCTTAATATCTCTTGAACCATAGAAGCAGATGAAGGCAGCTGGCATGGAAATGAGAGGATCAAGAAGTCATTGTGACTGAAACATAACAATGAATAAAGTGATGGGTTAAATGACCCTGATGGTAATTCCTATCATTGATGCCTGTTATCAGGTTACAAATAATTGTTGCATTTTGTTTCTGCACTTTACATATTTCCATGACTAATTCATTGCTCTAACTGGGGGAGGGGGGGGGGGGGACTGAGGCAGAGGAATCCCAGGCCCCAGACTGTGCCAACTTTGACTTGCTCAAGGCGAATTGTGTCAAATGGCTCAATTTCAAGAGTCTAGCCACCAGATGGAGCACTTTTCACCCATCCCAAACTGAAGTTATGATGGAAAACCACACTGAGACTCCTCGCCCCCGACTCTCAGTCTGAAGAAGGGTCTCCACCTGAAACGTCACCTATTCCTTTTCTATCCAGAGATGCTGCCTGACCGCCTGAGTTAATTCCGCATATTCAAGGTTTCAAGGTCAGTTTATTGTCACATGTACAGGTACAGTGACATTTGAATTACTATACAGCCACACTAAAAACAAAGCAACAAGACACACAATGGCATAGAAGTTAACATAAACATCCACCACAGCGGATTCCCTACATTCCCCATTGATGGAAGGCAATAAAGTCCAAACTTCTTCCTCTTTTATTCTCCCGTGTTCGGGACAGTCGAACCATCTGTAGTCAGGGCGATCGACTATATCTATCTTTATGAGAAATGATAGTGTATTATTGTCATATGTCCCGAAACAGAACAGTGAAGTTCTTATTTCCAACAGCACGACACTCATGTAAACAGAGGACTGCATTTCCTACTCTAATAATAATTACTACATAATCCACTGCGTTTGTAATTATTGTAAATGCTTCTCTGCATTTATAGATGAGGCTGTTTTATAAATATATATGCAAAAAGTTGCAATATATGCAATAAATAACAGTATGCAAAATATTTTAATACATGCTAAATAAATAAAAATAAATAACCAAACAAACAGATTAATATATATATATTGCAAGTTTTTGCATGTATATATATATATATAAAACATACATCTGTAAATATATATAATATATACACTATATATATACACATTTTGCATTTTAAAAATTTACAAGTTTAAAGTGGACAAATTAACACACATAGACTTGCAAGAGAATGAACTCCATTCTATGTATAGCAAGGAACTGCAGATGCTGATTTAAACGAAGATAGACAAAAAAAAGCTGGAGGAACTCAGCAGGGCAGGGAGCATCTCTGGAGAGAACGAATGGGTGATGTTTTGGGTCAAGACCCTTCTTCAGACTAGTTAGGGGTAAGGGAAACGAGAGATATAGACGATGATGTAGAGGGATAAAGAACAAAGAATGAAAGATATGCAAAAAAAGTAAAGATGATAAAGGGAACAGGCCATTAGCTGTTTGGTGGGTGAAAACGAGAAGCTAATGTGACTTGGGCGGGGGAGGGATAAAAAGAGAGAGAATGCCGGGGTTGCTTGAAGTTAGAGAAATCAATATTTATATCATTGGGCTTTAAGCTGCCGAAGCAAAATATGAGATGCTGTTTGCGTTTAACCTCACTCTGACAATGGAGGAGACCTAGGACAAAAAGGTCAGTGTGAGAATGGGAAGTCAACTTAGCCCCTTTTGCCTTAAAGCAATAACATCTAGTCCTTGACATTTCCACCAAGTCTCTTCTCAGCCTTCAATACTCCAGAGAAAAAAACCCAAATTTGTACAAATTGTCCTTACAATTCATACCCTCTAATCCAGGCAACAATCTCGTCTGCACCCCCTCTAAAGCCAGCATGTCCTTGTAATGGGGCAACCAGAACTGCACTCAATACTCCAAATAATACAATAAACACAATTGTTGAAGCTGAATATGACTTCTTAACTCTTATGCTCTGATCATCAATGGTATGCATACCAAACACATTCTTCACCACTCCATCTACATGTGTTGTTATTTTCGGATAACAACAGATTATCAAATCAAGTAAGTGTTTTTTTTAAGAAGGATGTAAAATTAACACAGGGATATGGAAAGGTTTTTATGAAGGAACGGTGAAGATTGTAACCTGGATGGTTGAAGGCAAAGATACCAACGATGGAACAGTGAAGGAAAAAAGGGATAGACACAAAGAGCTGAAGTAACTCAGCAGAACAGGCAGCATCTCTGGAGAGAAGGAATGGGTGACGTTTCGGGTCGAGACCCTTCTTCAGACTGAAAATAGGGGAATTGCCAAATTCTATGAAGAACGGAGACTAGGACAAGATTTAGCCTGAAGGATGGCATCATAATGGGAATGAGGACGACACAAATACTGGACCAACAAAACTCAATGGTAGATAAGATGTGGGTAACTGCGATGTGAATGAAATTTATGGAACAATCTTACTAAAGCCTGCGGTGGTTGCGTTGGGACTGTTGGAACAAGGACACGTAATTTATGAAGTTCAATAGAAACCTGCGAGAGAGATTTTCAGATAACATGGAGACTGTAACATAGTCAAGGACAATTGCAAGTACCTACTGTAGCTTGTGTTCATCAACACTTTATGGGTGAGTGAGTATTGCTGACTTAAATGGGGAATTTTACACTACATTTGTCAAATGTTCCAAATTTTACATTTAAATCAAGTTTTCCAATATTCCAAATGAAAAAAATGTCTTCATAAAAATATCTCCTAGCTGTAGATAGTACTAAAACAATCATCAATTACTAAGTACTTGGTCACCTGCCATTATTAATCCAGCATGTAAGTGTCAGGAGATATGACAGGGAACAGGAGAACTCATGGATTATTTAATGCTTGACTATAATATGGAATATCTGGAATTACATATTGGATAATATAGATTCTGATTATATGGGGATTGGATGAAAATAATATTCAGCAATGATAAATTGGTGATTTTAAGCATCAGAGGGCAAAACTAGTGCAATCATCCTGGACAATACAGCTCACCCCCTCCATGACACACTGGTCAAACTGAGGAGCACCTTCAGCAACAGACTGGTTCCACCCAGATATAGGACAGAACGCCACAGGAGATCCTTCTTCCC
The DNA here is from genome assembly GCF_010909765.2 of Amblyraja radiata. Taxonomy (NCBI): domain Eukaryota; kingdom Metazoa; phylum Chordata; class Chondrichthyes; order Rajiformes; family Rajidae; genus Amblyraja; species Amblyraja radiata. Next base: position 1,950,829 of record NC_045981.1, read on the forward strand.
TGTGGCTATCAAACGTTACAACTCCTCCCCCTTCTGTCGTGGGGTAGACTGAGACTGACTCCCCCCCACTCTCCCTCCACCTCGCCCTCCCCCTCCACCTCGCCCTCCCCCTCCACCTCGCCCTCCCCCTCCACCTCGCCCTCCCCCTCCACCTCCCCACCTTTCCCTTCCCAATTATTGCACATCTCCAATCCTTTCCACTAATCACTTTAATTTCATGTTTCACGTACTTTGTGTTTTTATAACTGTTGGCAGACCAATTCCCCTGCCGGGATAAATAAATTTCTATCGTAACGTATTGTATCATATCAAACTAAAGAAGAGTCCTGACATGCAACTTGTCTATGTTCTCCGGACATGCTGCCTAACCTGCTGAGTTAACTCCGGCACTTTGTGTACTTCCCCGACCTGAAATATTACTTGTCAATTCTTTCCAATGACGAAGAAGGGTCCTGACCCAAATTGCCACCAACCCTTTTTCTCCAGAGATGTTGTCTGGCCCGCTGAGTTACTCCAGCACCTTGTGCCTAACTTCGGTATAAACAGGCATCTGCAGTTCCATTCTACACACTTCCTGACCCGCTGACTTTATGTTAGGTTCAAGATTCTAGCATCTGCAGTTCCTTGTGTCTCCCGAGTGCAATTATGTTGGCTACATTCCACAGACACATGGGCTGCCATTGGAATCATTAACTGCTGAAGTATCTAATGAATAAGCAATCAGTTCTCAAACCAACAGAAGAGTTCCTGATGGAGAACATGACAAACAGCAATTGTTCTTGTTTGGTGTCTGTTTACACTAAATGTTTGCTGGAGATTTAATCTCTTACAGTGAAATCACTTTCTCTTCAGAATTTATCAACGATTAAACCATTTAGACTTTAGAAATGCAGTGTGGAAACAGGCCCTTCAGCCCGATCAACGATCACCCCGTACACTGGCACTATCCTAAACACCAGGGACAATTTACAGCAGTCAATTAAACTGTATCTCCAGTTAATCTGAAGAAGGGTCTTGACCCGAAAAAAAATCACCTATACCTTTTTTTCAGAGATGCTGCCTGACCCGCTGAGTTACTCCAGCTTTTTGTGTCCATCCTAGGCGTAAACCAGCGTCTGCTGTTCCTTCCTAAGCAATTAAACTACAAAACCTATATGTCTTTGCTGTGTGGGAGGAAACGGGCGCACCCGGAAAAAACCTGGGTCTGTGGCACTGTAAGGCAGCGACTCTAACACTGCACCCTGTGCCGTCCTTAATAAAATCTTCCCTTAATTTCTCTCAATAAAACCTTTAAACTCACAGAATGAACAGCTAGCTAGGAGTGTTCACCTATTCTCTTGTCGAGTAACCCACTTTCTCAGAATCACTATGTTAAAATAACCAGCTTGTTCAGAGCTTTAAGTGAGTGAAGTTTATTGGTTTTCTAAGGCCAATCTATTAGAATTGCTAATCAGCTAATTTGGACAGGCACACAAGATATAATAGTAAAACAAAATCAAAGTTTGAAGGAGGATTCCTCTTTCATCTTTTGTTAGCTTTTCCCTCAAATTACCGTCAGCACTTTCAACCACTCCACCCCCACCCCCACCCTACATCCTCTTGTTCATATCAGCCCAGGAAGCCAGTCGTTGTTAGTTATTGCATCCCGATTCATTGACTGTTTTGGCTTATCTATAATTGACATGTCCAAATAATACCACTTCTCTTTGTTAATGAGTGGGTTTGAATAGATTCTCTGTAGTGATGCTGGCAGGCACTTACGGAGAAGTTGAAAATGAGTCAAAGACACTTTCTTGATTACAGTCTAATAACTGCAAAAAAATTAATACTCGAATTTTGGGAAAAAAACAGCAGCCCCCACAATTAAAATGTGGATTACGGAAATGACCGTGACCTTGCATTTGGAAAAAATAAGATTTGTCTTAACTGACAAACCAGAATTATTTGTTAGAATATGGTCTCTATTTATTGAATTCTTAAAAAAGCGACTTGGTTTAACACAAAATCAGGGTTGAAACTTGAGTTTGGGATTGGATGAATATTTAATATCTCCTGGATCTATCTCCACAATGATAAATGATAAAAACAAACCTGCCTTCACCACTTCCACTGGAAGCTCATTGAAATGGTGACTGTGGATAGGATATTAATGGATAGCTTAGCCTAGTTTATTATCACATTGACCGAGGTACAGTGAAAAGCTTTTTATTGCACGCTAACCAGTCAGCAGAAAGACTATACATGATTACAATTGGGCCGCCCACAGTGTACGGATGCAGGGTAAACGGAATAATGAATAGTTCAGGCCGTCTTCGGAAATCTTCTCTGCACTCTTTCCAGCTCAACAACATCATTCCTATAACAGGGTGACCAAAACTGAACACAATACCTCAAATGTGGTCTCCCCAGCAAATTGTGCAGTTAACATCCGACATGAAACTGACAGTAAAATTGTGTTAAACGTAGAAACAAAGAACTGCAGTTGCTGGTTTATACCAAACATACATAGAAAGTGCTGGAGTAACTGAGTGAGTCAGGCAGCATCCCTGGAGGAAAGGACTAGGTGACATTTGGTGTCAAGACCCTTCTGTGTTACCCAGGCAAGGTTATTCATGTTAAAGGCTGCTTGGATAAGCTTACATAGTGTTGTAAGACAACAGGCAAATGTGTTCTTCTGAGAAAGATTTTATTTTTATTTGCTGGAACAAGCTGCGTTATCAGTTGAATTTACAAGCATCTATTTTTGTTCACATTGAATGAGTGATATATACAGATTTGGACATGAAATCAAGCCCTGGGATATTCTTCATTCACCTGAGAGATCACGTTGGACCTTATTTAACGTTTCATCTACAGGATGCAATTTCCAATGACGCAGTTCTCTCTTTCATTTCTGCGCTATTGCTTGGATTTCTGTGCTCAAGTTTCTGGTTTGGGGCTTTAAGGCACAGCTTTCTGATCGAGAGGTGAAAGTGCCATCCTGTAATCTTTAGATAGACACAGAAGCTGGAGTAACTTAGCGGGTCAGTCAGTATCTCTGGAGAAAAGGAATAGGTGACATTTCGGGTCGAGACCCTTCTTCAGACTGAGAGTCAGGGGAAAGGGAAACAAGAGATGAAACCTTCCCTGGCACTAAATTTGTAAATCTGCAATGATTATTGTAACCGAACATAGACACAAAATGCTGGAGTAACTCTGGAGCATCTCTGGAGAAAAATATTGGGTGACATTTCGGGTCGAGACCCAAATGTCACCCATTTAAGAGCTAAAGTGTAGAGTTACCAGTCCTTGTTCTATAAGGCAGGTCCATGGGATCATTGTAGGCGTATATTGTGAGAGTAATCTCAATTATGCCAATACGTTTGTAAGCTACATTTCCAGTGAAACTCACATTCATTTATATATCTGAAATATTGAGCTTTCAATACTTACTGCAAATGATCTTTCTCCTATTTACACGAGGCAAAATGTTGAAGGCATGTTGAACAAATTGAATAAGATCCCAGGCCACTATTTTGAACTCTGGTGTCCCGATCAATTTCCATCACTCTCTCAGCTGTACCAAAAATAAAAGCTCGCAAATTCAACTTCCAAAATCTTTTCTTTTAATCCACATAATAGAAATGGAATTTTCTCAGAGAGATATACAGCTGTAATACACAGAAATAAATGCATCCATCTACATTACAAACAAAAATTAGGATGAGAGGAATATTTATTTACATACAGCTGAAGCTTTTACTGTGTATAACACCAAATACATAACACCATGAGAAGTAGGGCAGCAATAGTTACTTAGTGGCACTCTAATCTTAAATTTGTTATGTGGCTTTCAGGTAACGTTAAAGGTTTAGCATGGATAAATCTCCACTTAGTGTTTTTCTTAGAATATTTATGTGGGGCATTGTTTCTCAAAACCTTCCAAAGGTAAAAAGAAAACACTACTGTATCGGAAGGAACTGCAGAAGATTGTTTAAACCGAAGATAGATAGAAAACGCTGGAGTAAATCAAGATTCAAAATTCAAGATTCAAGATTCAATTTAATTGTCACATGTACCAATTAAGGTACAGTGGAATTTGAGTCACCATACAGCCATACTAAGTAAAAAACAAAAATACACACAGCACATAAACTGAAGTTTAACATAAACATCCACCACCGTGGAATCCACATTCCTCACTGTGATGGAAGGCAATAAAGTTCAGTCATCTTCCTCCTTTGTTCACCCGTGGTCGGGGCCTTTGAACGGGGCCGTTGCCGACGGTCCGCTGTTCAAGCCCTCTCGTCGAGATGATCAAAACTCCGGCATCGGGATGGATCGGAACATGGAGCTCCCGAGTCGGCCGATTCCTACCGGAGACCGCTGCTTCACGGTATTAAAGATCCAACACTGGCGATCCTCGGCAAAAGATCCCAGGGTCCGCGATGGTAAGTTCGCCCCGCACCCACGGCTTGAAGCTCCGGGCCAGTCTCCAGGAAGGCCGCACCGATCCATGTTGTAGGCCGCAAAGGGGGGGGGGGGGCGGAGATGTGACAAGGAGACGTTAAGGGGTAAGTGACTGAAAAAAGGTTTCCCCCGACCCTCGCCCCGCACCCCCCACATAAAACATACATAAAAGAGACATTAAAACAAACATTCAAGACATACTCAAAATAATAAAAACAGAGAAAGGACAAGACAGACTGCGGGCGAGGCAGCCATTATGGAGAAAAGGAATGGGTGACGGGTTTTTTCCTTTCTTCTCCCCGCTACCCCCCATCAGTCTGAAGAAGGGTTTCGGCCCGAAACGTTACCTATTTCCTTCGCTCCATAGATGCTGCTGCACCCGCTGTGTTCCTCCAGCATTTTTGTGTACCTTCGATTTTCCAGCATCTGCAGTTCCTTCTTAAACCTACAAACACACATGTCTTAGGGATGTGGGAGGAAACACACATGTCTTAGGGATGTGCACTCAGCAGAAACCCCTGCACGGTCACAGGGAGAACGTGCAAACTCCACACTGACAGCACCCTAGGTCAGGATTAAAGTCGGGTCTCTGGTGGTGTGAGGCAGCAGCTATACCAGCTGTGTCACTGTGCCTCTCCTAATATGTGATCTGGTCACATATTTTCATTGTAACACCTCAGAGTATGTCTTCAATTTACTTTTCATTGTAATGAATAGCACACTGAATGCCATTGGAAACCAGGACACCAAAATAGCTCTACCATATCTCTGTATGAGATTTCGCTTAATGAACTATTTTCCACTAATGCATCAGGAGATAGCTGGACTAGATCTCACTATTAACATTGAAACCCAGATCAAGTCTAATTTCAAATGAGAGTTTCGGGCGGCACTGTGGTGCAACGGTAGAGTTGCTTCTTTACAGTGAGTGCCCGAGACCCGGGTTCAATCCTGACAATGGCTGCTGTATGTATGGAATATGTATGTTCCCACTTGACCAAGTGGGTTTTCTTCGGGTGTTCCGATTTCCACCCACACACTAGAGACATACAGATTTGTAGGTAATTGGCTTCTGTAAATTGCCCCTAGTGTGTAGGATAGTGTTAATGTATGGGGTGATTGCTGGTTAGCATGGACTTGATGGGCAGAGGGGACTGTTTCTACATTGTATCTCTGAAGTAAAGTACTAAAAGATTTAAAGGCAACAGTAAATTGTTCAGTTTCTCCTGAGATATATATGTGTTATCGCATTGCTCCCGCTCATATTTGCGACGTTGTATTTCTCTTTTATTTTTATTCTGTCCCTGACGTCCCTTGTCAGCCACGGTCGCCCCTTACTCCCCTTGGAATCTTTCTTCCCCTTTGGAATGAACTGATCCTGCACCTTCTGTGTTATTCCCAGAAAAACTTGCCATTGTTGTTCCACTGTCATCCCTGCTAGGGTATCTTCCCAATCAACATTGGCCAGCTCATGGGTCAATGAGTCAAGTTTATGTAACAGCTTATTTATTTGATTCTCTTTTTGCTTTAGCACGTATATATAGATGTACTTAATTGTGGTAACCCATAATATCTTTATTAATGGAGCTGAAAGTTGATTTATCACAAATCAATTTTTTAACTTAGAGTCTCAAGTCATCCATCTTAGTCTCCTGATTTAAATCATTGAAAATGATGAAGAAAACTGTGCTTAAACTACTTCTTAGAGTGTGAAATGTACAATGGTGACATTTTTTTCAAGTAAGTGTCAAGTAGCTTCAAGTACATTTTCAAGTACATTTTTTCCCCTACGATCCTTGCCTGACCACTCAGGGAAGGACCGTAGGGAAACGCAGCAGCCTGGCTCGCTACCGCGGAACTGGGAAACCCACTTGTAGAGTGAAGCTGCCAAGCCCAAAGCTCGCAGCCACCAAACCAGGCCGCTGCTCATCCCTGAGGGACAGAGAACCAGGGAGGTGGGTGGAAGGAGTCGGCGACAACGTCCAAAATACAAAGAGCCGGGGTTTTACCTTCCACGCCCTCAAGGTCGGCTGTGGGAAGCGCCCCGGGGCTCAAAGGCTGAATGGTGGCCGGGCGAGGAGAGGGACGAAGGTTCGCTGGATGATCCGGATGGCGGTGACGTCTGCTAAGGGTCATTATAACCAGTTGTAGCTGGGACTTTTAAAATGGTGCCAACTCGTGACTCTTGTATATGGTCTCAGTGGCTATTTCTGTTCACTTTGTACTTAATCTGAGATTAATCTATTTTTATGTATAAAAATAATTTGATGACCTGTATGCAAAAAAATAATTTAATGTGATAATCATGAACCATTGAACCATTTTCTAACATGAATGATCCTTCAAAGCATGTGTATTTGAAGACTGTCATCAGACATACAATGGATAGAACATGTAGGAAGGAACTGCAGATGCTGGTTCACACCGAAGATAGACACAAAACGCTGGAGTAACTCAACGGGACAGGCAGCATCTCTGGATAGAAGGAATGGATGACATTTCAGGTCGAGACCCTTCTTCAGACCGAGGGATGAATGGATAGGATGCTATTTCTCCCATTATTTTGATCTGAAAACGGAGAGTATCAGATTCAGTTGGATAATTGCTAAGCCAACATTAAAGATTGCAGAAATTTGACTTTTCTTGAAGTAACATGCCCTGGAATGTACCCACCTGGAAAATTAACTCAGTGTCCCTCGTCACAGCTGCTACCTGACCTGCGCACTATTCCCAACATTTTCTGTTTTCATTTCTGGAGTTCCCCTGATCTTTTTCCACAGATTCAGCCAAATGCAACAACACCACGTAACTCACAGGGTGCAATTAACAAGTTCTATCTGGGAAGATGACAGATGATTTAATTAATGACACTATGCTATTTTTTTTTACTGGCTGCAGGGAAAACAGTTGTGTAAAGTTGTTGAAAAAAATTAAATAAATCTATCACCAAGACTTTTATTTTATTAAAAATATGCCACATTTTTACTTGCCAATTCAAAACTCACTTAATGTTTAATTCTCAAACTTTAAGACCATTAACATCTTACTAACATCCAATTTCAAAGACACTGCTCATGCATTCATGTCCACACACATTTTGTCCAACTTTGAGCACTTAGTTGGTTTGAGCAAAAGGGAAGGAACTTGATATGTTATCCTCAAGTCATTCATTGTGAAAGATAAATGATGTTTGTGAATGTATCTGGCTAATCAAACCTCCATAATTCCACTTTCCAGTGCTCTGATCTGCTAAGTTCAAAATAAAGTGTACACTTTTCCATTCTGCTCTGAAATTCTGCAACCAACTTATACCCAAAGTTAAATTAATCATTTTAAATCTCATTCAAAATCCACCTTCAGTTTGTTAAATTGAACATTTATTATAATTTAATTTAATTAACAATTTTTACCAAAGCCAATTAACCTATTAACCTGTTGGTCTTTGGAATGTGGGAGGAAACCAGAGCACCTGGAGAAAACCTACATGGTCACAGGGAGAACGTACATACTCTGTACAGACAGCACCCGTTGTCAGGATTGAACCCGGGTCTCTGGCGCTGTGAGGCAATAAATCTACCGCTGCGCCACCGTGCTACACTATGTGTTGTATGATTTTAACAGATCGTATGCGAAGCAAAGCATTTCACTGCATCGAGGGACATGGGAAAATAAAGTATCTACTACTTAATGTTGGCACAAACAGGACCATCTAAAAGTCTTACTTACTCAGTCAGTGATTTTTTTTGTGGAGAGAAAGATGGTGTTACGCACTCTTTAATTAACAGATCCGTCATGTGGCCAGATAATGAAACAAATGTTGTTTAACTGTTTAGAAGTGACAGTATGCTGTATGGGCACGTAACATTGGAAAACAATCACTGCTCAGAGCTATTTAGATTTTAACAGGTTTGACTTCTCCAAGTTGATGTCCAGGTGGGGTTCAAGAATGTCACTGGGTCATATACACTTTTGCCATGGACTTAAAAAGGTATAATCTGCCCTGTGGACTGATGGCATAAGGGGGGGGTCTATAATCTGTCACAAACTTCCTGACCTTTCAACTCTGAGCAGATTGCCTTTTGTAGTAAAAATATCACAACATGGAGTAAAATGTTTATTTTCACAAGCCAACGTTACAAGCAGTAATGAATAAATTGTGTCTGGGGAGATGACAGATGATTGGATTTATGACATTGCTTCTTTCTGGTTTCAAGGAATGAAACATAGTTCTTAAACCTAGAACTAACCATCGCAAACATTCAGTGACACTGCAGAGGAAGAGGTTCCTTGTTACTGTATAACTAGAGGAAATGTGAACAATGCTAAATACTTTTATTTTAAGAGGATAGAGTAACATTAATGCCCACTTCAATGCTCGGCATTGGGTAATGCTGCATCTGTGCTGTTTTCTTAATGAGATTTTTTTTTCTAGTGATAGTTTAGTTTAGTTTAGAGCAACAGTGCGGAAACGGGCCCTTCAGGGCAACGAGTCCACTCCAACCAGCGACCCCCACACACCAACACTATCCCACACGCAAGGGACAATTTACAATTTTACTAAGCCAGTTAGCCTACAAACCTGGACATCTTTGGAATGTGGGAGGAAACCCGAGCTCCCGGAGTTAAACCACGCAGGTTACTGGGGAGAACTTACAAACTCTGTACAGACAGCACCTGTAGTCAGGATCGAACCCTGGTCTCTGGTGCTGTAAAGCAGCAACTCTACTGTTTTGCCACTGTGCTGAAATAAATTAGACATTTTATAAAATGTAGAATCGTATATACCCAGATTATTGGCTTAAGTAAACTACATATATTATACATAATATACATAATTCAGCAGTAATCTTAATGAAAACTATTGTAATTACATAAATTAAATGTAACTGATAATAAAGCATGTGAATCTAAAATAAATAGGAATTGCAGTACTTTGAGATTTTTATTTCATTTTTAAGAGCTTGAAATGTTTGACTCAAATCACCATCTTTTGTTTTGTGCAGATTTGTTGCCAGTTAACTCTAAATGGCGATCCACCAAAACAAAAGCCTTCTCTTTAGATCTGAGTAAATGATAGAACATGGGTGGTTCAGCCTGATTTCATGAGGCCTCATAAATCTTCACTAAATTAAAGCTCATCTCCTCTCCTCTCCTCCCTGAACCTTTGTCGTGCTAATGTACATTAGCCACTGGCTGGCTACGCACTTTGAGGCACTTCGAGGTGAGGCTTTGACAAAGCTGCAGATGTGAGGCCTGGGTGACCTCTGACCCCAAATACTGCCTATTTACATCTGTAACACTGACAAAGTACAGGAATCTCACCATGCCCTCCATTCTGAATGAACATATAATCCAGCAACTTTACTTCACAAAACTTCAGCGTGCCTCTTTACAAAATGCATTTTCCTGTTTAACTAATTCAGAGAGCAGGCTTTAAAAATTAAATTTGTGTCACATCAAGTTAGTTTTAGTTAAAATGCCGTTTGATGCTTCTTGTGCTATGAGTCCTTATGACTCCCTGTCCTCAGTCCCACTGATCTAAGTGGTGGGGAATAAGACAAGCTAAAGGCTAATGCTATGACTTCCTTTAAGAAGGGCTGCAAGGGCAATCTATGGAACTGCAGGCACGGCGGTGAGCCTAAAATCAGTCGTGCGAATCTCACAAGTGAAATTCTGAAAGCCAGGACCTACCAGCAGATCGGAAAGGTTTATAGGGGTAGGAAAGACTTCAAGGGACATGGGTCAAACATGGGCAAGTGGAACTAACTAAGATGGGTACTTGGTTGGCATGGAATATTGGGCTTTCCATGTTATAACTAATATGGTAAGATATTAAAATTTGGCAATTTATTGAACTGTTTAGAATATGGGCTATTCTTTAACAGTGAAAGTGGTCATAAATCTTGTAATATAACAAACTTTTGTGACAGAACTTCAGCCGTGATTTTATGCCAATTATTTCTACCTACCTATCTGGGGCGGCGGCATAGTGGCGCAGCGTTGGAGTTGCTGCTTTACAGTGCCAGAGACCCAGGTTCGATTCTGACTATGGGTGCTGTCTGTGCAGAGTTTGTATGTTCTCCCTGTGGCTATGCGGGTTTTCCCCGGGAGCTCCAGTTTGCTTCCACACTCCAAAGACGTACTGGTTTGTAGGTTAATTGGCTTCAGTAAAATCATAAATGATCCCCAATGTGTGTAGGATAGTGTTGGTGTATGGGGTGGTCACTGGTCGGCACAGACTTGGTGGGTTGAAGATACTCGTTGTATCTCTCAAGTCTAAAGTCTAGAACAGACTTTACCGAATTGAAGTGCAGCTGCTAGAAACCTGATATCAAAACAGAAATTGCTGGAAGCACTCATAAAATCAGGCAGCATCTGTGGAAGGATTAACAGAATTAGAGTGTTAGGTCAAAGACCATTCTTCAGAATTGCAAACAACGAGACAGGAACAGGCTCTTTGGTCCACAAGGTCCCCGCCAAATATCATGCTGGGGGGGACCTTGGGGCTGTCAAAGTGGGCTGTCCCACTTGGGCGACCTAATCTGCGAGTTTAGACGAGTTTGCCCTCGACTCAAACTCGCAGCATGGTCGACACAAGGTCCTATGAGGTCAATGGAACTCTCCTTCATGCTCGAGGGAAGTTCCCAAATACTTGTGGCCTCAGCTAGGTCGCAAAAAAATTTTCAGCATGTTGAAAATCTTTTCCGTGAGTAAAATTTGGTCGGCATGGTTCTTTTTAACTCGTAGTGCGGTGGAGTGGGGTCGCGATGTAGTTACAGGCACTCGAGGGCAGCCGTAGGCAATCTCCTTCGCTGACCCGGCATTTTGATTGGCTCATTGGAGTTTTCAGGACCAGGGAAAACCGAGCGGTAGGTAAAATGCCCGCTAAACTTTATTATAAGTTGTCTGGCTTCTTAAAAGTGTCTCCACTCCTTCTCCCGCCCTTCTCTCCCCTTCTCTCCCCTTCTCTCTCCTTCTCTCTCCTTCTCTCTCCTTCTCTCCCCCCCCCCTCCCCTCCCCCCCACCCCTGCGCTCTCTAATGAACTTACTGAGGCAGCTGTTTACCTTCCTCTTCATCGCGGGTGTGAATTTCAGACAGCGCTTCCCCGCTTTCCCTGGCCCCCCGCCTTTGCAGTGTCTGTTTGTGTGTGTGTGTGTGTGTGTGTGTGTGTGTGTGTGTGTGTGTGTGTGTGTGTGTGTGTGCGCGCGTGCGTGTGTGTGTGTGTGTGTGTATGTGTGTGTGTGTGTGTGTGTGTGTGTGTGTGTGTGTGTGTGTGTGTGTGTGTGTGTGTGTGTGAGTGTGTGTGTGTGTGTGTGTGTGTGTGTGTGTGTGTGTGTGTGTGTGTGTGTGTGTGTGTGTGTGTGTGTGTGTGTGTGTGTGTGCCCTCGAGCTTGAAGGTCGAAGACAGTCTTCTTAACTCGCGGATTAGGTCGCCGCAGTGGGACAGCCCCTTAAGATGAACTAATTTCCTCTGTCTGCACGTGATCTATATCCCTCCATTCCTCATTTACTTACCACAACTATGAAACAAAACACACTTTCATTTGGGGAATCCGTCCCTTTCAGAGAAAAGGTGCTTGAACGCACTGTTTCCGAGCCATGGAGCAGTGTATAATGTGCACATAAACATGTCCAATATTTGTACACCTCAATATTCTTTCCTCCATCTTGCATGTCACAAACTGCAAGTACATAAGCAATTAAAATTTTTAGATGAAGTTGTTGTTAGTGTATTCCTGAATCAGGTTTTCCTTGCTCACATGGCAAGATCATTTTATATTGTGTCTTCATGCTGTGAATATAATGAGTTTTCTGCTAGTCAGTTTGAGCTCTGGGAAAGGCTTTATCTTCTATTCTGCCAGATTCAATGCCTTTCCCTTGTTGCGTACCCACTGTTAATGAGGGCTACACATTGAGATTAGTGTATGTGTTGCACAAACAAAGACCTGAACCTGAATCAGAGGGTTCACAAATATCCAGCAAATGTATCACTATATTCGCAATATGGATTAAGTGTTGCATCCTATAAAACAAAGAACAGCTCTTAACCATAAATGCTTTGTGACTTGATGCATATCAATGTCACTAAGGGTTTGTATTTGATGCTGATGTGTTGATAATCTGAAACACATTTATGTGCGGTTTTGTGTTCTTCAAGGCAAAACTGATTATCACAACATTGATTGGTATGTGTTCAAGAAGGAACTGCAGATGCTGGAAGATCGAAGGAACCCTTCTCCCCCCCACCCCCCATCAGTCTGAAGAAGGGTTTTGGCCCGAAACATCGCCTATTTCCTTCGCTCCATAGATGCTGCTGCACCCGCTGAGTTTCTCCAGCAATTTTGTGTACCATTGGTTGGTATGTGTTCAGTATGCTGATTATACATTGAATTTTTGAAGTAGTCACTAATATGGAGGAAAGTTATCAAGCTATACAACATGGAAGCAGGCCCTTTAAAAACAGGTCCATGCCGATTAAGTTGGAATTCTGGCAGAGTCCAATTTGCCACCATTTAACCCAAATCCCTCCAAAACCCTTCCCTTTCATACATCTGTCCTAATGTCTTTTCAAGTCATAATTGTATTGCTTCTAGTTCAGTTTAGTTTATTGTCACGTGTACCGAGGTACAGTGAAAAGTTTTTGTTGCGTAGTAACCAGTCAGCGGAAAGACAATACGTGATTACAATCGATTCGTCCACAGTGTACAGGTGCATGGTAAAAGGAATAATGCTTTGTGCAAGGTAGTGCCAGTAAAATCCAATCAAAGATAGTCTGAGAGTCACCAATGAGGTAGATAGTAGTTCAGGACTGCTCTCTAGTTGTGGTAGGATTCTCACAGGTCAGTTGAGGTCTGGACTACCCTCTGAGTGAAAACGTTGCCCATGAGGTCCATCTTAAATCTTAAAACCTTAAACCTAAGACCTCTAATTTTAGAATCCTCTACCCTGGGAAATAGTCTGTGAATGTTTGCTTTACCCATGTCCGTCCGATCTTGTATACTTCAATAAAGTCAGCCTCCTACACTCCAACAAAGAAAAGCCAGGCCTCTCCAGCCTCTACCTTTATCTCAAACCCACAAGCCCAGGTAACATCCAGGTGAATCTCCTCTGTGTCCTATCTAACTTAATGACATCCTTCCTATAGTGGAATGTGAAGTGTTGTTATTTTGTTCATATTTTACAGTTTTGGTTGATCATATGCAGGTGATATGGATTATCCAAGGCGATAGGAAAGAGGGAGATTTCCAAACCAGGCAATGACTGACATTGTTTGTGGAAGAGTGGTTAAACAGTTTAGAATCCCAAAGATCAAAAAGAGTGATTGGTTTGAATATTAAGCTTAACAAATAGTTCTTTTTACCCCTAACAGGAAAATGAACTATTTCCAGAAGACCAGAAGACCTTATGATATAGGAGCAGAATCATCAAGTCCACACCACCATTCAATCATGGCTGATCTATTTTACCCCCTCAACCCCATTCTCCTGCCTTCTTCCTGTAACTTTTGATGCCTTTATTAATCAAGAACCTATCGATCTCTGTTTTAAAAATACCCAAAGACTTGGCCTCCACTGCCGTCTGTGGCAATCATTTCCACAGATTCACCACACTCTGGCAAAAGAAATTCCTCCTCATATCCATTCTAATGTAATGTCCTTTTATTCTGAGGCTGTGTCCTCCGATCCTAAACTCTCCCACTACTGGAACAATCTTCTCCACATCCACTCTATACATCTCTTTATTCGGTAGCTATAGGAACCGATACAATTATGACTCAAATGACATTTGGACAGATAGGTTTTGGGAAATACAGTGCACAAACCTTGTTTTTGTGTATCTACTTATTTGTCACTGAATATATTGTAATTACATCTGATGTGAACCAACTCAAATAAAGGGGGTCTGAAGAAGGGTTTCGGCCCGAAACGTTGCCTATTTCCTTCGCTCCATAGATGCTGCTGCACCCGCTGAGTTTCTCCAGCATTTTTGTCTACCTTCAAATAAAGGGATGTTTGGCAAAAGTCTGGCTGTGCATAAAATTACTATCTACAAGAATGGATCTCAAATGATTTCTAAAGAGGTTACTGTGCAGTGTTCTATGTGGTCTAATTTCATTTTCTCTATGTGATGGCTTAGCATTTTTCTTCTCTCTGGGAGTGAAGGACAAGATCATCCTGACCTGTCAGAAACTATTTTTAGACTGATAGTTTGATGTTTTTGTTAGTTAAAGATGGAAGGATATTACCCGTGGGACACATTTAGCCTTTTAATGAGGTAATAACATGTAAAATTAAACGCTATCATTTGAACCATAAAGTAGCCCAACAGCAGTAAAATATCACAGGCCATTAGAATTCATAATGAAATCGTCTGTCCGTTAGCTACGATACATCATTCCACCTTATCAAGGACGCTCAACAAAACAATCAGTTGCAAATAATTTAAACCAGGATCCTTTTGCAAGAAAAATATGAAGGGCGTATTTCAGAAATACTGGATTCTTGTAGTCCTATTCTCATTAGGACTTTGTGAGTTCACAATTTGTCTATATAAAAACTAGATTGTAGCCCATGATTGCCTTTTCTAAAGATAGACACAAAATACTGGAGTAACTCAGCGGGACAGGCAGCATCTCTGGAGAGAAGGAATGGGCAACGTTTCGGCAGACTGGTCAGGGGAAAGGGAAACGAGAGATATACAGACAGTGATGTAGAGAGAGATAAAGAACAATGAATGAAAGATATGCAGTAACGGTGATAAAAGTAACAGGCCATTGTTAGCTGTTTGCTCTGTGGTTTTACAAGACCTAATGATGCGCAAAATAATGAGAAACACAAACTGGACAGAGGCTTGAATATACACAATAACAGGAATAATTTGGGATCGCAGCGGTAGAGTTGCTGCCTTACAGTGCCAGAGAACTGGGTTTGATCCTGACAATGGGTACTATCTGTATGGAGTTTGTACAGTACGTTCTTCCTGTGACCACGTGGGTTTTCTCTGGGTGCCTGGTTTCCTCTTACACTGCAAAGACGTATAGGTTTGTAGGTTAATTGGTTTGGGTAAAATTGTAAATTGTCCCTAGTGTGTCGGGTAGTGCGAGTGTACAGTGTGTTCGCTGGTCATTGCGGATGGGCTGAAGGGCCTATTTCCGCCCTGTATCTCAAGTCTAAACAGAAACAACGTAAATACTCAGCAGGTCGGACTGCAGTTGTGAGAAGAGAAATCTCAGTGTTTCAACATCACAACCAAAAATGACACAAAAAAAGCTTGTAATAGTGTAGAGAGAGTATGGGGTCTCTGGTGGGATGACACTGGGTGTCCACAGGGATTAGCTCTCAATGTGATTATCTGGTCAATCAATGAATGGGAGCAAGGTACACAAAATTGCTGGAGAAACTCAGCGGGAGCAGCAGCATCTATGGAGCGAAGGAAATAGGTGACGTTTCGGGCCAAATCCCTTCTTCAGACTCTTCAGAATGAATGGGAGCAGTTTGCCCCCCGAGAACATAGACAAATTAATAGGGGGGTTGCAAAATGCAGAGTAGGAGGATATGTCTGGCAGGTCGGGATGTGACCACGTGGGTCGGGATGCCCTTGCCCTTCACTCCCAGAGAGAAGAATACACCTAAGCTAATATCGCAGATGGGTGGCTGATATAGATCGAGAAATCAAGTTGTTTGCATAGTCATGGAATCGTAGAGTATGAACACAGGCCCTTCAGCCCAACCCATCAATGCTGATCAAAGTGCATTTCCCTGTTTTGGTGAGAGGACGGTTCAGTTGCCTGATAACAGCTGGGAAGAAATTGCCTTTGAATCTGGAGGTGTGTGTTTTCACACTTCTTGCCTGATGTGAAAGGGGGGAAGAGGGAGTGGCCGGGATGAGACTGGCTGTTGATTATGCTGGTGGCCTTGTCGAGGCAGCGTGATATGCAGATGGTGTCAATGGAAGGGCGGTTGGTGTAATGTTCTCAATATAATTGGAAGTGGCAGCAGTTTGGCAGAGAAATGAAAACCTCATTAACTCAGTGCTGTTTAAAGATTTTGCTGAGGAGGCAAGAATGATTCAAGAAGCCTGCAAAGGGGTTGAATATTTCTGTACTTCTGTTTTAAACTGCACATTTGTACTCCCAAAGTCAGCGTGGTTTTCCTCCATTCTAATGTGGGAGTTAATAGGTTGCTGTTTTCAACACTAACACAAGACAATCTGTGTGAATTAGGTATACCTTATGTGAATCATTCTACTCTCCAATTTCCCAAACCTCTTCAATATATAGTCTTGAAGTCATCGAGTGATACAATGGAACCAGGCACTTCAGCCCAACTTGCCCACACCAGCCAACATGCCCCAGCTACACTAGTCCCACCTGCCAGGATTTGGTCCATATCCCTCCAAACCTGTCCTATCCATGTACCTGTCTAACTCTTTTTTTTAATGTTGGGATAATCCCTGCCTCAACTACCTCCTCTGGCAGCTTGTTCCATGCACCCAAGACCATTTGTGTGAAAAAGTTTCCCCGCAGATTCCTATTAAATCTTTTTCCTTTCACCTAAAACCTATCGGTTATGCCCTCTGGTGCTCAATTCGCCCACTCTGGGCAAGAGGCTCTGTGCATCTACCTGATCTATTCCTCTCATGATCTTATACACCTCTATAAGATCACGTCTCATCCTCCTGCGCTCCAAGGAATAGAGTCCCAGCCTACTCAACCTCTCCCTATAGCTCAGACCCTCTAGTCCTGGCAACATCCTCGTCCAGTAAATCTTCTCTGTACCCTTTCCAGCTTGACAACACCTTTCCTATAACACGGTGCCCAGAACTGAACACAATACTCCAAATGTGGCCTCACCAACGTCTTATACGTTTAGAAAAGAATACACATACGTGCATAAACGAAAGAATATGTTTAATTCTAAAACATTATAAAGTAAACATTTGCTATGGAGCAGTTAATGTATTGATTGAGTACGGGACACATCATGCTACTGACCTCCCCATTATCGACGGAATTCACGGGACGTTTTGCCTCCAAAAGACTCAATACCATCAAAGATCCACACCTCCCCGGCCACACCCTCATCTTGCTATTACCGTCAGGAAGCAACGGCTGGGAACAGCCTCAGCAACTATAATCTATGAGAGATACATTGTGGGAACAGGCCCTTTCCCAACCGAGTCAGTGCCGGCCAATGATCACCGTGTACTCTAGTTCCATTCTACAAACTTGGGACAATTTACAGAAGGCAATTCACCTACAAACCTGCACGTCTTTGGGATGCGGGAGGAAACCGGAGCACCCAGAGAAAACCCACGTGGTCACAGGGAAAATGTACAAACTCTGTACAGCCAACACCCGTAGCACGTCTGTTAATAACCTGCTGACTCCCAGTTATCTAGACTACACTTCTTCTCACCCTGCCTCCTGCAAAGACTCTATCCCCTACTCCCAATCCCTCTATCTATGCCGTATCTGTGCCCAAGATGAGGTGTTCCACACCAGGACACCTGAAATACCTTCATTCATTAGGGAACACATGAAGATATCATAGATGAGGCCCTCACAAGGGTCTCCTCGATATCCCACAGCTCTGCTCTTGCTCCCCCTCCCCCCCAGTTCATCCCCTTTGATGTCTTGTTTTCACACCTAACACTTCCTTATCTCTGTATCTCCCTCTCCCACAACTCTGTTTGATGAATGTTCTCGACCCGAAACATCTCCCATTCCTTCTATCCAGACGTCCTGACCTGAAACATCACCTGTCCGGTTCCTTCCACGAATGCTACGATACAATACGATACAATGCAGTACGAAACGATACGATAGAACTTTTTTTATCCCAGGAGGGCAATTAGACTGGAGGGAAAACCTGACCCACTGGGTTCCTCCAGCACATTGTGTTTTGTTCCTACTCACAACGTTGTCTTCAAATTTGGGACAATTATTTATAATAATTTTACTCACTATAAAACAATGAACTTATTTAGTTTAGTTTAGAGGATCAGCGTGAAACAGGCCCTTCGACCCCTCGAGTCTGCACCAACTAAATATCACCCTTACACTAGTCCTACACATGAGGGATAATTTACAGAAGCCAATTCACCTACAAACCTGCACATCTTTGGTATGTGGGAGGAAACCTGAGCACCCAGAGAAAACCCACACAGTCACAGGGAGAAGGTGCAAACTCCAGACAGACAGCATCCGTAGTGAGGATTGAACCTAGAGGGCTGGCTCTGTAAGGCAGCATATCTACCACTGCACCACTGTGTCACCACCAAATTTTAAAATATAAATAATGAGAACTAGATGAACAGCAATTCAGAAATCAGATGTTTTCATGCATTTCTTGATCATCATCAGTGTTCTTTTGTGGCATTGAGGGGATTATTTGTTTTTTATTCTAGACCTGGCAGATCTTATGATTTAATAAAACTGACCACACAAATAGAGCATCTTTCCCTCCTCGATTGATCATACGAGGAATTGCACCACTGAGATATGGCAATGTCAACATTAGTTTTCCAATTTTGTAATTTAGACCAGCTCCTCTGTGAAGTGACTAATTCAATAAACACCATTACCTCTGGCAAAGTATATAAGAGATAAATCCCCAAATTCAATAATCTGTGATTGTATGACATTTTATGTTTAGAAAGCGTTGGCAGAAACTTAATAACTTCCAGCCGAATATTGCTCAACCTAAGACATTCCCATAAAAGATTGGTGCGTGTACATGCAGGATCCCTGGACACACATTGACAAAGTCTCTCAAGGAGGATAGTAATTTGAAAGTGGCTGCATTGTGATGTCTCTCAAGAAGTCTTCGTAATGCCTTTCCTTGCTTTAGATTTATGTGATATTACACTTACATTTTTTTTTTAAATAGCAGATATTCAGGTGTTGAATTTTCTCACTATTATGGTTTTAGTATCGATTATAAGCCTATTAATATTGACTTTCTTTGTGTGCTTTTTTAAGCAAAGTTATTAATATTGGTTATTGTAATGTTATTTAAAACATGGAGCTGGAGGTACATTCATCGAGGTACTGCAGTGTGGGAAATGAACCAGAAAATGTTAGGGTACCTCAGCTGGTCACCAATCATCTCTGGAGAAAAGGAATAGGTGACATTTCAGGTTGAGACCCTTTTTCAGACGGAGAGTCAAAGGAGAGGGAAACTAGAAGTTTGAACAAAAGGTGCAGAACAAATTAGAGCCGGAACCGATGACCAAAGAAAGGTGGAGCCTACAATGGTCTATTGTTGGCTGTGGAAGAGGTGATAACAAAGGGATCCGGGTAGTGATAATAATGGGACAACGAGGGTGGGGGAGGAGCGGGGAGAGAGGGAATGCAAGGGTTACTTAAAATTAAAGAAATCAGTATACATACTGCTGAGTTGTGAGCTGCACAATCAAAATATGAGGTGCTGTTCCTCCAATTTGCATGTGGCCTCACTCTGACAATGGAGGAGGCCCAGGACAGAAAGGTCAGTATTTGAATGGGAAGGAAAGTTAAAATATGGATAGGTGGTGTTTCGGGTTGGGTCTAACAGTATCTCTAAACTAAGCTAAACTAAAGGGGGGGGGGGGCCGGTGCGGACTCGGTGGGCCAAAGGGCCTGATTCCACGCTGTATCTCTAAAGTCTGAAGTAAAAATCTGAAGACTGATCACACTGGGTTTGCACAATATAAGGAGTAGTTTTTAATTGAGTACTAAATATATGCTTCAATGCATAAGCATCTCGTATGATTAACAATTTTTGAACCACAAGTGAAACTGCAATTAAATACAGGTCAAGCCTGTTTGCTTATAATGTTGCTGTCAAATGTGCATCTTTTATAGTGGCAATTAAATCCAATCCATTACTTTTACTCAGGACTAAATACTGGGAGCAAGGTTTCTTCTTGCATGCAAGAAAATAATGTCTCATACACTGTGTGAGATCATGAGTGCAACGACGTTCTAATGGATGCGGTTAAAAATCATTAATACACATGATACTTAATACACTTTAGGGTAATACATGTTTTACAATAATGTCCCCATCACCCATTTCTCATTTCAATAAATTCCCTGCTATAAAAATGAAAAATTACAATGTAAATTGTAATAAATATGTTAATAAACTGAAGTGTATGCACATAGTGGTTGTATGTCCTTGATTATATTATTGTTACTTGGCCTCGATGAGTATACGGACACAGTATCATCATATCTCAGCTTTTGCAAGGACAGTTGCATTCCAACTAAGACCCGGTTCAACACCAACAAGCCCCGGTTCACTGCAGAACTCAGACAACTCCGACGGTCTAAAGAGGAGGCCTACAGGAGCGGGGAACCAGACCTCTACAGTCAGGACAAGTACAAGCTGAGAAGAGGAATCAGAGCTGCCAAGGAAAGATACTCTGAGAAGTTGAGGAGCAAGTTCTCAGCTAATGACTCTTCTTTGACAATCCGGAGTCGCCTTCCAGAGGGAAGTGATTCAAAGAGTTTGTGGCCAGGGTGAGAGGGGTCAGAGATGATCTTGCCCGCTCGCTTCCTGGCCCTTGCAGTGTACAGTTCATCAATGGAGGGAAGGTTGCAGCCAATAACCTTCTCTGCTGATCGGACGATTCGCTGCAGCCTCCGGATGTCGTGCTTGGTGGCTGAGCCAAACCAGACCATGATGGAGAAGGTGAGAACAGACTCTACAATGGCCGTGTAGAATTGGACCATCATTGCCTGTGGCAGATTGTGTTTCCTCAGCTGCCGCAGGAAGTACATCCTCTGTGGTGCCTTTTTGACTGTGGAGTCGATGGTAGCTCCCCACTTAAGGTCCTGGGAGATGATGGTTCCCAGGAACTTAAAAGACTCTACAGATGTGACTGTGGTGTTGTTGATGGTGAGTGAGGTGAGGGGAGGGGGAGCTCTCCTAAAGTCTACAATCAATTCCACTGTCTACACATTTCTACTCCTCACATATTATGAGCAACTATGAATGGAATGTTCTAAGTCATTTAAATTGGTCAATTAATCTACCTCCTCCTACCAGCTCAGTTATTGGTTATCATTGCCAGTAGACTTTGAGAACAAGGGCGTCCTGCATCTTTCAATCTGTAACGCACCTGTGTATTGGACAATAAACCTGAATTCATTTGTTAAAAAAAGACACAAAGTGCTGGAGTAACTCAACGCGTCAGGCCGCTTCTCTGGAGAACATGGATAGGTGGCGTTTCAGGTTGGAACCCTTCTTCAAGAAGTGACTTGTGTTTCCTTCAGACCAAATGTCAATCCATTTCTTGGCTGAAGAGCATTTTTTAAAAACAAAATTATCAAATTTTGTCATCTATTTATTAAAAACTGAAAATATATATACTAAATGATTCATATTAAATGTAGAATAATCAAGCTATGGTCAGTAGGTTAGACCGTGCGAGAGGGAAGAGTACAATTTTGCTTAGCTCATGAAAGACAAGCAGGAACGCAAACTGTCCCTTATTCCAAACAATTAATAAAGCAGCGACAATTTAAACAACAATGTTAAGAAAATAAATAATTTGTGATTAAAATTGAAAAGACTTGTGAACAAGTGTTCTTACAGAAAGTATATATTTACACCTAGCGAATCTCTCCCCCCTGAAGATAGACACAAAGGTGTGAATAAAGGTCTCGATCTGAAATGTCACCCATTCTTTCTCTCCAGAGATGCTGCCTGACCCACTGAGTTACTCCAGCTTTTTGTGTCTATCATCATTGTAAACCAGCATCTGTAGTTCCTTCCTACATGCGGATCACTCCCCCTACTCCCCCATCTAAACCTCTCTCATTCACCCTGGCATCTAATAGCATGCATTGATATTCTTCCCACACTAACAAGAACTCATATAAAACAGCCCCTCAAAGGCAAACTTTATGAATGACTCCCAAAGGCAGCGTTATAAAGCAGGTCTACTGTATTTCCTGTTGCGCTGATCTGCTGCTTGTCGCGGCCCACTGCAGCCTCTAACAGCTGCATGTTATCACCAATACCAGCATTGCTAAAAAGGTATCGGATAGCAGGGCTGAAACCCAAGCCATAAATAGCAGGCAACAGACTATGTTTCACATGATTGCTACCAAATGCCCTATGGTCAGGGTGTTTGAAGTGAAGCATTTTATCTGCTGACCACTTGTAGCTTCTTACCTTTCTGCTGCCCATTTCCTTTGCCACTTTGTTCTTTGTATTTCACATTGTTGTTTGTGTCTTTAAAAAGAGATTTGCTCTTGTCCTGTGCAGGGCAATAATAAGGGGAGTTAGATCTTAAATGAGTTAACATTCTTTCTTCATAAACATTGTTGTTTTAATAGCCTTTGAATGAAACCTCCTCCAAGTCCTATAATTTGTTGTTGAAATCAATATTATTCACCAAAGAAGCAGCTCTGACATTAACTGCTGTTATAATCCACTTCCATTTTGAGATGGAAATGGAAGGTTTCTAGTTTGATCTCAAAGCTATCATTTTCTTTAAATGGCTTGTGTTTATACAACTGCCTGGGACTCATCATTACACCCCATATCATGTAAGGGTGATTTGAGCTGATACCCCTTACAAAGATGCAGAAAAATCTGAAACTAATTCACAAATCTGTGATTTATTTCACCAGCTACGTGGCTGGACTTAAGAATTCAAAGGCACTATCGGGTCATAAATAATGTTGTGGCAATTCATCTTTTAATCTGTTTTTTTCCCCCCCCTTTTTAACTCAATGAATGTTAGTTTAGCCTGAGAATTTAGTAGATGGAGTAAATGCTGGAGTAACTCTGTGGGTCAGACAGCATCTCTGGAGAAAAGGAATAGTTGAGACCCTGCTTCAGACTGGGAGTCAGGGGAGAGGGAAACTAGATGTATGAAAAGGGAGAGCACAGAGGGGGTGCAGAGACAGAGGATATTGCAGAACTCCTGTCAGAGACAGACAAAATGCAGGAGTAACTCAGCGGGACAGGCAGCGTCTTTGGAGAGAAGGGGAGACATAATTGTTGCTGCTACCACTTCATTGCTATCAGTGAGTTGAAGTGAAAGGCAGCCAAGACTCTCACTTCAAGAGGACTGCACCAAAGATGTGTTGCTACAAGCCAACATTCTTCAACACTACCAAACCTCTAAGAGATCACTTCAGCTGCTGAACCTATAGCCCTCTCTGGTTTAAGTTACCTGAAACTGCCCCATTTGTTCCATCAATAAACGAAATAAAAGCAATATTTAAAGCTGATCCCATCCCAGGATAATCTCAGACATGTTAGTTCATTATTAAAATTAATAAGACCACATTTATCTGTAAACTTCAAATATGCGCAATATTCACTCTCAACATCATTGATGCATGCAGAGAATTATTGGATCATAATATACAGTATTAATGAGAGAACTGAGATGCTAGTCATAATGGAGACACAAGAGACTGCAGATATTGGAACTCATTAAAAAAATAAACAGCGGGTCAGGCAGCTTAGCCCAAAATATCGACTATCCATTTCCCTCCTTAGGAGGGAAATGGATAGTCGATGTTTTGGGCTAAGACCCTTTGTCCAGCCTGAAAGAGTAGAGGGGAAGTTGCCAATATAACGAGGTGGAGGGTAGGGATGTCGGGCGACTGGTGGATACAGATGAGAAGGGATTGATGAGAAGACCATAGTTGCTGAGGTTGGGTTGTGGTTAGGGTTGCGCAGTGTTCAATGTTGCTGTTTTTGA
The DNA here is from genome assembly GCF_010909765.2 of Amblyraja radiata. NCBI lineage: Eukaryota > Metazoa > Chordata > Chondrichthyes > Rajiformes > Rajidae > Amblyraja > Amblyraja radiata. The sequence continues at coordinate 1,974,992 of NC_045981.1, forward strand.
ATCTGGAGGTCACGTCTCTCAGGCTTCCTTCCGATGGTAGTAGCGAGATGAGAGCATGTGGAGGGGGTCTGGGTGGAGGGGGTCTTTGATGATATTAGTTGCCCTTTTGGAGGCAGTGCACCTGTAAATCACTTCAATGGCGGGGAGGTCAGTGTCCATGATGGATCGGGCAATGTCCATCATATCAAGTCAGCGATAAGCAAAAAACATTTTTTGAAATGATCGGAGTGAACAACGCATTTGACTCAGTTCCTTTGTCCCAGTGTTCATATAATCCTACATTCTGATCAACTCAATAGATTTTTCCATTTACATATCCCTGCATTGACTGACGCTCTGCATATTGATCCAGTCTTCTGTCCAACAATCACTCATTCCATCTGCTCCGTCACAGAGATGGAAGGCTTTAGAACGTAGAACATAGAACAGTATAGCATAGGAACAAGGCACACACAAATGCTGGAGAAACTCAGCGGGTGCAGTAGCATCTATGGAGCGAAGGAAATAGGCAACGTTTCGGGCCGAAACCCCTTTAGGAACAAGCCTGAAGAAGGGTCTCAACCCAAAACATTGCCCATTATATCTCTCCAGGTATGCTGCCTCCCCCCTTGAATTACTCCAGCATTTTGTGTATACCTTTGATTTAAACCAGCATTGCAGTTATTTCTTACGCATAGGAACAAGTCTTTCGGCCCACAATGTTTGTGCCAAATATCATCCAAGATAACCTAATCTTATCTGCCTAGAGAACAGAGAACTCTGCCTGTACAGCATAGAACATTAAGCTGTACCTCGTAAACAAGTAACTCAGTGGGCCAGGCAGCATCTCTGGAGAACATGGACCCTTCTTCAGACTATCACGTTCAAGTTCAAGTTCAAGTGAGTTTATTGTCGTGTGTCCCTGTATAGGACAATGAAATTATTGCTTTGCTTCACCTATCCATGAGTAGGAAAGAACTGCAGATGCTGGTTTAAATCGACCATTGACTCTTCTTCAGTCTGAAGAAGGGTCTCGACCTGAAACGTCACCCAATCTTTCTCTCCAGAGATGCTGCCTGTCCCATTGTGTTACTCCAGCATTTTGTGTCTACCTTCGATTTAAACCAGTATCTGCAGTTCTTTCCTACACATGGATAGGTGATATTTCGGATCCATGTTCTCCAGAGATGCTGCCTGGCCCACTGAATTTCTCCAGCACTTTGTGTCTTTTTTGGTATTTACCAGTGTCTTCAGTTCCTTGTGTCTGCTTTAAATGTACTGCCTTGTTATTTCACTCGCTAGTTTAAGAACCTCCTTAAGGCATCTCTTTGATCAGCCCATTGGATGTCTGAACTGCTCAGACTGATGCATTTCAACATTTCCTTTGCATTAAGGTGGGACAGATTGTAAATCCCATCTTTTACAATCTACAAATCTAGTACATTTAGATCACCATAATGATACCCAGGTGTCACTACCTTCTCAACTCTTGCAAGATTTCGCTTTGCCAGAGTCTGCATTAAAGTTTCTCTTCAACAAGCTCACAACAAAAGTATTCGATGAATGAAGTTCCCTGGTGGACACTTCCCTGAGCCAGATATTAAGTGGGATACTACAATAAACAAATGTTCAGAGCTACAAATGATCCATTTCACAAACACAGAATGCAGATGCCCCCGTGATTAGAAAAAACAGCCACAACATATAAATTGAGGCCTTTGATCCATCAATTTGTATTCCTGTAAACACCAACTAATTATCTGTGTCAAACTAAGATCCTTATCACGTTTATGTGCAATTTCCCACATTTAATACATTTCCTCTGCCATAAAAGAAGTTGTCACCCGTGTCTGTCACTGCTGATTAGATCAAAATGTTGCATTTTTCAGCTGCTCCCATCAGTGGTGTTGTAAAGCTGTCGGCCCTTTGCTGTGACATGTTCCAGGAAGCTTCAGCTTCATTGTCCTGTAATTAGGGAAGATTTGCCTCTTGCAGTGAGGCCGGTTCAAATCAGTGGGCGTGGCGCACCAGCACTGATGAGAACACTGATAATGTAGGTAGGTGCTGTGTGTTCCCATGAGGTGTTGACCCAAGCATGGACAGAGATGGCTCCAATTGACCTAGGAATGAAATTAATGGTCGCAGACACCGGAAGTCCTGCCAAGCCTTCAGATTAAATTTACGATAGGGGCACAGTTGAACTGCAAAGGACTTAACTGCAAAAGCACCAGATTGGATGGTGAAGGAAGACTGTTCCCGAGACTGTATCAAGTGCAAAGGTTTTTATCTTATCACATGCAAAGATTTTTCATGAAAATGGGCACAAAATGCCGGAGTAACATGCAGCATTTCTGGAGAGAAGGAATGGGTGAGGTTTTGGGTCGAGACCCTTCTTCAGGCTATATATTCGTTGAAGGGATCTATTGGAGGCGTCCTGTTAAAAAGACAGTCAGAATCATCAAGGATCCTCACCACTGGACACATTTTTATTTCACTCCTGCCATCAGGAAGAAGATATGAGAATCTGAAAGCTTTAAGGACAGCCTCCTCCCAAATAACCACCAGGCTTTCGAACACTGCAAACAACAACTAAACTACGAAGTATGAATCTCTTGGAAGTACTAGGGACTCTTGGTTGCACTAGGGATAACTTTGGGCTTGCACTAATATTGCTTTTATAAATCTATTGCACTTTCTGTTGCTTATTGTGTTATCTATGAGTATTGTGTTTACAGACCTGTTCTGCTGCAGCAGGTGCATTGTCCATTTCAGTCTTCCATTTTGGGTACATGACAATGAAACACTCTTCACTCGTGACTTGAACCACTATGACACCCTCTACCAGAGACATTCCTTTTATACTTCAGTCTGCAGTTAACTTTATCTCTTCCCGCCGATGCGGCCTGATCAGTTCAATGTTTCCAGCGATTTCTGTTTTCATTTCAGACCACAGAGCAGTAGCTTCCCTGGTGAACTGCTGGGGTTACGGTTGCAGAACGATACTATCACTTACTCTTCAACATTACTGAGTGCTAACACTCCTATTGTTTTTAGTACTACAAAATCGATAAATTGTTTTCTTATACTTTCTTGTCCATAATAATTGCGGTACCATGGTATAGGGGCTCCAACACAGTCAATAGGTTGGTATCTGAAAGGCAATTCTGCAGAAACCTGTAGTGCCAGAAGAACTCAGCGGGACAAGCAACATCGGTGGGGGAAGTGACAGGCAATGTTTTGGGTTGGGATCCTTCTTCAAACTCCAAAACATGGCCTGGCCACTCCCTCCATAGATGCTGCCCGATCCTTTTAGTTCTTGCATCCCTTTATGATTTGTTGAAGATTACAACATCTGCAGTTCCTTCTGTGGGCAAATCTATAATACAATTCACTCTTACTTTGTGCAGCATAGCTTGGAAGTGGATTACTTTGCTCAAATGTAGAACTAAAATGTATGCAGCAACTATTATTTGATCCAATTCATTGTGGTTTGAACTACACTGGATAGTGCGGGAGTGATTTCAAATGCAAGTTTCATCATTTATTTTTAATGAATGTTTGTGCCACCAGTTAATTCAGTCCTGGCATGCTTAAAATGGGGGACAATAATCAAAATTAGTTTTGGCTGGAGCAGCTATTTATGGGTTACAGGATGTGACCAGACTAGCTAACTTTCAATCTATGCTGCAACATAGCCCTCATCTGCACCTTCACTAGCACTAGTGTGAGCTCTTTGTATACGACTGCAATCCAATATCAGCATGCCTGAATCCTACCTTTTATTCTCCATCACTGATCATCTTGCATTTTATTATTAAAATGTAACAGCCTGCAATGAATAATGCAAAGTTTTTTGAAGGAATAGATTTCCCTTTAGGGAAAACAAAGTAATGAGTTAATGTTTTAATAATGTGAAGCTGGAGTTTCAGAAGTGAAATAGAGCTACCCGATTTCCTGCTCTGGACCATAAAGCATTGAAGATATGGGTTCCCGGTGAAGAAGTGAGAGGGGTAAAATAATCTTTCTCAGTGATCAAGTTATATTTGTGTCATCGGTGCATTCTAGCATGCAATAGACTTCACTCGTAAAATATCCCGGTTTTCTTTATGCGGCTTCAGGCAGTCTCTTAGCTCAGCTGCCTTGTAAAAGAAAGATGATGCAAGACAGAAGCAGTCATTCAAACCAGTTCAAAGGAGACTTTGACATCTGTGAGAAAAGACCAGAGAAATGCGAGGTTTACAGCCTTTCAATGGAGCCACATCGGAAGCAATTTTATTGAGACACAAAATACCAGAAAGGGCGGTAAGGAAAATGTCTTACATTCAATTCCCAAGAATATTTGTCCTTCGTCAAATGCAAGGATTGGTAAAAGAAACATATTGAATAGTCCTGAATTATAGGTTTATTATTTAAGATACAATTGGAAGCAGCAGAGGGGTTGTTGCCACCTACTTCAGGCTGGAAGGGCAAAGATGAGGTGAATGGACATCCTCTACTGCATTAATCCATGGCCCACAGACATTCCTGGGCCAATGTATTTACCCAGAGTCTGCTGATCATTTGTGGCAACTCTGAACAGTGTCATCGTTGTTAAAATGCCCACACGTCCGTGCATGTATCGTCAAACATGAGTCCTCAACTTGCTCATGGTTCCTATGTTTAGCACCACATCTTTCCATTCACTGGACCACCAGACTCTCCACAACGTCCTCAGATGGAACTCCATGCTGCCGAGATTTTCATGGCATAAATGCTAGGCCAAAGCAACACCTCTTGGATTTGTGGAAACAAGGAACTGCAGATGCTGATTTACATTTTTTTTAAAGACACAGTGCTGGAGTAACTCGGCGGGTCAGGCAGCATCTCTGAAGAACATGGATATGTGATGTTTTGAGCCAGGACCCTTCTACAGACTGATTGTGGGGGGGTGGCAATTATTTTTGTAACATAATACACATAAATGATACATAATAAATGACATTCAATTAATGAATAAACTAATACTAGGTTTCAAGGGTTGTAGGGAAATGGAAGGAGGATCGGGTAAGGGCATAAGGATGATGGTGGTGATCAGGCATGGGAGTCTCAAAGCAGGTATGTAAGAGAACCAGGATAGACACAAAATGCTGGAGTAACTCAGCGGGACAGCCAGCATCTCTTAAGAGTACCAAGAAGTTGGTGCCTATGTATCCTGGATCAGGAGAAAGATGAGGAGAAAGGGGAAGGGGGGGGGGGCGATGGGAAAAAAAGCAAGAAGAGAGGAGAGGAATGACAAAGCATGGCAGGTAATAGATGAACACAAGCAAGAGGGGTTTTTGAGCTTCCCATCACCCCCCCCCCCCCCGTTGTACTAGCATCCGCCAAAAGATGTCTATCAACGGCTTACTTCTGTCATTGAATGAGTGTCCAGTCTGTCTTGACCATGTCCATTAGAGACTGGCTAATCAGTCAATATACAAGCGGCAATGGATGAAACCTTTCTGCCTTCCAACCTCTAGAGTATGGAACGTGGCTATGGTGCAATATGTGTACCTCCTCCCACCAGCTCAGTTATTGGTTACCAATGCCAGTAGACTTTGAGATCAAGGGCCTTCTGCCCTTTGGCCCATCGAGACCATGCCAACCAACGACAACCCTATATGCCAGCACTACTCTACACACTAGGGACAATTTACAATTAACAGAAGCCAATTAACCAACAAACCTGTATATCTTTGGAGTGTGGGAAAAAACTGGAGCACCCAGAGAAAACCCATGCGATCACAGGGAGAACATATAAACTCCATGCAAACAGCATGCACAGTCAGAATGGAACCCGATTCTCTGGTGCTGTAAAGCAGCAACATCTAATCCCATTCCCCATTTCCCGATGCAGGAAATATGTTCCCAATGTTGGGCGAGTCCAGAACCAGGGGCCACAGTCTTAGAATAAAGGGGAGGTCATTTAAGACTGGTTTGGAGATGTGAGAGCTGGATTTTCATTCCTGCTTGTTATCTCATGACTAGTATGGAAAGGTGCTTTTGGACAGTCTGTAGACAGATTGTGAATTGCGGGGGAAAGGACTGCCAATAATCCTGGTGCCAGATGACCTGTGGACATTCAGGTAATATGTAATGAAACAGCGTAAAAGGTGAAGCAACTTTATCAGCTTGCCAGCCATTCTTAGAAGTTAGATTTTTCAAGTTAATGCTAAATGTGTATAATTTGTTGCGAGTACTTATAAGCTGACCAGAACTCCCCTCCTGCTATTTTGCTTTATTTCTATAAACCTCAAGCTATTTAAACCCTGCCAGAGTACTCCAGCTTGTGAACTGTACTTTTCACACGGCAAGTGTAGGAATTCACATCGCTTAGCACAGGATGTGGCACCACACCTTCTTTTCCACCAGCTATTCTCACACTCGGAGGCTGTATATTGTCACCTCCTCCTTTCTACCTTTATGTGAAGGTAAGTAAATGTGATGAAATTACAATGTGTTATATAGCATTGGGGCATGCTAACACAAAGGAACGCATCCTCAACAGCCTACTTAAAAAAAAATGTCAAACCTTATTCCATACAAGAAGTCAATGTATTTTTTTTAAATTATTTGCAGCTATTTAGGACTAAGAGTCATAAAATGCTTTGATTATTGATAGTGGACATGAGTGGCCATAGCAATGGCTTGTGAATCATTTTACGGGCATTAACAGATAGCTGGCATCACTTCATTCCTATAATAAATCTCCCTGTTAACTTAAATTTAACACCATTAACTAGTCTGGGGAACGCAGCTAGAAAATATAGGAACAGACTATTCTGAACTAGTTCCACATCCCCCTCCCCCACCTCCCCCTCCTCTTCCCCACCCCACCCTACAATCAATCTGAAGAAGAGCCGTGACCTGAAACGTCACCTATTCGTTTTTTCCAGAGATGGTGCCAGACCTGTTGAGTTACTCCAGCATTTATAGACAATAGACAATAAACAGTAGGTGCACGGGGAGGTCATTCGGCCCTTCGAGCCAGCACCGCCATCCACTGTGATCATGGCTGATCATCAACAATCAGTACCCCGTTCCTGCCTTCTCCCCATATCTCTTGACTCCGCTATCTTTGAGATGCCTAGTTAGGGAAAAGGGAAACACGAGATATAGACAATATCCTGTCGATATAGATATAGATATTCCCGCTGTGTTACTCCAGCATTTTGTGCCTATCTTCGGTTTAAACCAGCATCTGCTGTTCCTTCCTACACATTGCGTTTTCATGAAATGTCACTTGTCATTGGTATTCTTTGTGGCAGAGAGGTTGTTTAGGGGCTATGCTCTCTTAATGAAAAATTACAATATTCTTTCTTGAATCAGAACAACATAAAAAACATCACCCATTCCTTCTATACCGATGCTGCCTGACCCGCTGATTTACTCCAGCATTTTGTGTCTATCTTGGGTGTAAACCAGCATCTTTAGTTTCTTCCGACACATGTGTTAATCTCACTGAGTCATGCTGATAGTAGCACACCACGATCTCACACCATCCTGCCCTTATCCAAATTTCACTCATGATCATTTTTTTCAATAATGTCAGTTGCTAGTCAATGATCAGAATTAGAGATCTTGGCTAATCTTGCCCTGTCCAGTCGCAATATTGAGATGAATTAATTTGGCACAGTGAGAGAGATCATGCCATTGGCAGTCACATTTAATACATGAAAGAGGCAGTGTGGATCTTGCTGCTTGCTTAGAGTGAAATGATGACCCAGCTATGAAGCATATTCAGGGAGTGAAAATAGTGTACCACCCCTACTTGCTAATCTGATCTCACAGCAATAGCTTTACATTTATTCATATATAGAAAACACAGATGCTGCTTTACACTTCATGCCAATGCTGAACATTTAAAAGCTATATATAACCAGTAGTATTTTGTTTTTCCTGAAGGTGACAGCTATGTTTATGTATAGGCTGCACTTTTACAACAGCAATGCATCTTTATAACATTTAACCAAATGTAAACATTTCATGTTGACTCATTCCAGTCAGCCTGGGTTAGACGGGACTTGACACAGCATAAAATATAGCTGCATCTGCAACACTTGTAAACAACAGTACATTACACACAGACAGACAGTGTATCTAAGGCTTGTGTTCACTTCTACTCTAACATGTGGGAGGCCTACTCCAGACAGGGAGTTAATGTTGACTTGTAAAAGGAAACTGTTATTTTCAGCAAAAGCAATTTGCTCGCATTTATCTTTAATTTCAGACCATCCACAATCAAATCATTCAGGGGCAATGTTGGTGGCTACGCATGGATTTCAGTATAATCTGCATGGACAGGTGTGTGTGTGTGTGTGTGTGTGTGTTTATATGTATGTATATGTGTGTGTGTGTGTATGTGTATCTGTGTGTGTTTCTTTATATGTATGTGTTTGTGATTGTGTATGTGTGTGTGTGCGTGTGTGCGTCTGTTTGTGTGCGTGGTGTGTGTGCGTGTGTGTGTGTGCGTGTGTTTGTGTATATATGTGTGTATGTGTGTGTGCGTGGTGTGTGTGTGCGTGTGTTTGTGTATATATGTGTGTATGTGTGTGTGCGTGGTGTGTGTGTGCGTGTGTTTGTGTATATATGTGTGTATGTGTGCGTGCGTGGTGTGTGTGTGCGTGTGTTTGTGTATATATGTGTGTGTGTGTGTGTGTGTATATGAGTGTTTGTGTATATGTGTGTGTGTGTGTGTGTGTGTGTGTGTGCGTCTGTTTGTGTGTGTGTTTTTGTGTGCGTGATGTGTGTGTGTGTGTGTGTGTGCGTGTGTTTGTGTATATATGTGTGTATGTGTGTGTGCGTGTGTTTGTGTATATATGTGTGTATGTGTGTGTGCTCCACAGGTATCCTGACACCTGTTTTTCCCTATGTCAGCACTACCCTCATATCCCATCCTATCTGGAAAGACTAGGATATAAATTTATTTTCAAACTCATCAGGACACCTTTGCATGGCACAACAGTAGAATTGCTGCCATACAACGTCAGTGACCCGGGTTCAATCCTGACTCTGTGTGCTGTCTATACAGAGTTTGTACGTTCTCCCTGTGACCGCATGGGTTTTCCCCAGGTGCCTTGGTTTCCTCCCACACACCAAAGACATACAGGTTTGTAGGTTAATTGGCTTCTGTAGACTGTAGAATGTCCCTAGTGTGTACAATGGTGCTAGCGTACAGGGTGATCGCTCGTCGGTGCGGACTCGGTGGACCAAAGATCCTGTTTCTGGGCTGTATCTTTAACCTAACCTAACCAATGTTTCTGTCTCCTCATTGAAATCAAAGCCTAATCTCACTGTCTTGTTATTCAATATGTTTTCTCCGATACACTCAAACAGTGAGGCAACTTCTTCATCCCTTAAAGCTCAGTCTCAGAAAAGAATGTTGTTAATGACTTAGTCGAGATATTGGGTCAAATAGGAACGGTGCTAATCATGTGAAGATAAATTTTACCTGAGAAGATTGAGTCTTTGATCATTGTGAAATTGAACCAGGCATTACTAGACATGATCCGTGCCAGAAATTTAGACATTTCCTGTGTCGAACATACATGTAGTTGTGTCACCACCTGCTCAACAAAACATTTTCAATCCTTTTTTTCCCTTCCTGGGCAGGTACTGAAGGCGAGTTCACTGTGTAACAATCTCAGTACAACTAGTAGCACATCACACAGCCCAGACTTCCCACAATTGACTCCATCTACACTTCTTGTTGCCCCAGATAAGCAGCCAAACTTGTCCCGCATCAGTCACTCCATCTTCTCGCTGCTCTTGTCCAGCAGAAGGTACAGAAGCTTGAAAGGATGCACCAACAGACTCAGGAACAGCTTCTTCTCCTCTGTAATGAAGATTCTGAATGGTCCTTCCATAAGCTAAGGTACTGTCTGATCAGTCAGAAGAAGGGTCTCGACCCGAAATGTAACCCATTCCTTCTCTCCAGAGATTCTGCCTGTCCCGCTGAGTTTATACTAAAATATTCTAAATAAACTACAATACAATACAACATTACAGTCCTTGTCAAGGATGCATCCAACCCCCCATGGTGCCCAGTGGTCCTGGAAATCCCCTAGGGTGCCCGTGGACAGGGTGTAGTCCCTGTCTAGTACCACCCAGGCGCGGATGTAACCCCGGAAAAGGGGCAGGCAGCTGGCTCGGGCAGAGCCCTCTTCCTTCCGCCTGGCGCCGTGACTCGCGGAAGGCCAGCTTGGCCAGGCCCAGGAGCAACCCAACCAGGACACCATCGGCCCTGCCCTTCTTGTGGTCTTGGATGGAGCTGTTCCCAAACCATGCTGTGATGCATGCTGATAAAATGCTTTCTACAGTACATCTGTACAAGTTGGTGAGGGTTGTTGGGGACATACCAAACTTCCTAAGCCTTCTAAGAAAGTAAATAGTAGTCTTAATTCCCATTAGTGTGGAGGGATGAGGCATGGTTTGCATGGGCTGCAAGGCATTCCTTAACAATGAGATGTTTTCATAATTGGAGGTGGTATACGTGTCACAGTCTGCCCTCTCCTCATTCTCATCCACTTCACCTCCCAGTACTTTTCCACCGGTCCCTCCTTCTCCTCACCTGCCTGCCTGCCACTCCCCTCTCATCAGCCCAACTCTCCTCACCCATTGCACTCAGTTGCCTCTGATCACCAATTAACCCGGTTATATAGACTCTCCTCACCGTTCACACAGTGCCAGATTGTTCTCAGCATTCATGCAAGACTCTCCAGCGATTTCCCGACTTCCTGCCTGGCTTCGACTCTCCTTTCGTCTGTCCCTCGCTGGTTTGTTTGCATCGTGTGTTGGATCTCCTGGTGACCGGACCTTCCGCTACCCCGACTACGTCTCCTGCCTGCCCCTCTTCGGAACCCTCGCTCAATCCTGAGCCTCTGTGTGAGTACGGTGTACCCATTCCTGTGTTACTACTCTGTGTTACAGTATCGTAATAAAGTTCATTACCAACTATACCTGCCTGATTCTGTGCTGCTATTGGGTCCAAGCTATACCCGTTACAATACGCTCATTGACGTAAGTTTAATTATTTCATCATCACATTTTTCACTGCAGTGAGAAAACAGAGACACGCTCAATACTCTACAGAGGCAAAGCAACGGATAGTTGTCAGCCTTAGCGAACACATTATTAGTCGAAGCAGCAGCATGGTGGTAATGAGGGATGTAGGAATATAATAAGCATTTTTGGCAGTTAACATATCGCCCCTGTTAACAAGATGGTTCAGGCATCATTAACCCATGGCCATAAGGAGGAGGACAGTACCCTAGAAACCGAGACACAAAACCTGTCGCCTGTCTGTACGGCTTCTTGGCTTCATTGCTGTTCAAAGAAATGAAAGATACGCCATGACTTTTTTTATTTGGAAGCTTGATCTCTGTGCCGTGTTGGCGGTATAAATCTTCAATGGTGGAATGTGGGTGGGACCACGTGTATGTTAGAGACAGTGTGAGCAAGAGTGTGGGTGGATGAGCGAGAGGGTACATGTGTGTAAGAGTGAATGTGTGAGAATGTGTACAAGTATGAGGGACTATGTTTGAAAGAGTATATGTGACAGATTATGTAAAGTGCCTGTATGAGAGAGAGTATGAGAGTGAATAGGGGCTGGCTCGAAGGGCCGAAAGGCCTCCTCCTGCACCTATTTTCTATGTTTCTATGAATGGGAGTGTACTTTGATCACATCAAAGCCCAATCTTTTCAGCCTACCTTGACATGTTGTGTGAGATTGTATGGTAGAGTGGTTGGGGTGGAAACAATGAACGGCAGATGCGGTTCTGAAGAGGTTTCTCTAATGTTCATGGATTCTCACTGCAGGGAGGGACAGCTTTGTCCAAGGCCTGCGTAACTCTCCTAATGATGGCAGCGGTGGGTTTTCACTCACCACTCGACCCTAAAGGACACAATGTGCTGGAGTAACTCAACGAGCCAGGCATGGTCCCATGGTTCTCCAGAGATATCACCTGACCTACTCAGTTACTCCAGCACTCTGTGTCATTTTTGTGTAAACAGCATCTGCAGTTCCTTGTTTCCACATTTTAACCACTCTCCCATACAACCTCATGTGCAAGACATACATTTCCACAAACCCAAACTTCCAAGTTGCTCTCAATTAATCTGCGAGGCATTTCATTCATTCTCAATGAATGTAATAGTCATTCCACTCCCCCCCCCCCCCCCCCCCCCCCCCCATCCATGGCAGCCTGTAGAGTGAGGTGCCGCTGTCTGAGGACTGTGCCTTTAAGGACGGATATTTTTTCTCAAAATGTTCTGCAGTAATTGAGTGGCAGCTGAGCTCAGTTGAGTGTGGTCCCAGTGTAAACTGTGTGGGTCCCCACTTAAGCAAGTATTCTGCTGTTAAACATTGGCCAGCTTTGGCCAGCTTCGCTATTTATTGATGGGGATTCAGATAGGCAAGAGCAATAAACACAGGGATAGACCAGCACACCAAACGTAGGGGAAGTCCAATTTGTGAGACATACATTTCCAGTCTTACAGTTTTGAACCTTGGTGATTTTTTTTTTCTCTCATTGAGGAACTTAGATTGATGATTTGCAACTAATGTAAACGTTAAATGAACATTGGCAATATTTATACATAAACTCACAATAAAAGCAAAAATCGGGGTGGCGTAGTGGCTTACTGCCAGAGACTGGGGTTCTATCCTGACTGTGGGTGCTGTCTGTACGGAGTTTGTACGTTCTCACTGTGACCGCGTGGGTTTTCTCTGGGAGTTCTGGTTTCCTCCCACATTCCAAAGACGCACAGGTTTATAGATTAATTGGCTTCTTGATTGGTTTAGGTAAGATTGTGAATTGTCCCTAGTGTGTAGGATAGTGTTAGTGTACGGGCTGATCGCTGGTCGGCGCTGACTCAGTGGGTCGAAGGGCCTGTTTCCACGCTGTATCTCTAAAGTTTAAAACTAAGGGTCATATTAGCCATGCTCAAACCAATGGAAACACCTTAGATCACTCAGCAGACCCGGCCGGTAAGAGTGTTTCAAGGCATTTCATTAACGGCCTTCACCATGGTCCATCAGTGCACATTCAGTTAGCAACAGCCGCCAACAGAAGTTTAAATTATGATAAACATACAGAGAGAAGTCGAAAGGCATTTATGCTTTAGATTCCTTTGAAATGTGGTCCTTGTAATGGAACAAAAGAGCTTGTGCCTCTTTATTTATTGTAATCTAACACCACATCTGAACGTATGTTTGCTATTAAAAATTTGCTTTGTAGGATTTCCCATTTAATCTCACTTTTGAACTCTTGCCAGACTTTGCGAATACACTACACTGTACCACCTTTTCTCTTGTGTATTCACTGCTGCGGCTCTTGTTCTTACCCTGATAAAGAAAAGTCACATTTGAACCCTCGGGGGCTGTGGAGATTCGGGAGTGTGGTGGGTGAGTGGGGGTTGGAGGGCAAGTCCGTTGTTCTTGATACTAACAGATTGCACTTACCAATCAGATCAGTAAACTTTTTGTAAATGAATCAACTTAAAGCAACTGTGCTTCCCATTTCCTACTGGTCTACTTCACACTCAACAACCAACAAAAATAAGCACACACAAGGAACTGCAGATGCCGGAATTGAGTAGTACTGAAGTACCTCAGCGGGTCAGTCCGCATCTCTGAAAGAAATGGATTCATGACATTTCTGGGTGGGACCCTTCTTCAGATGGCTTATAATTGGGGGGGGGGGGGGGGGAGAAAGCTCGAACAGAAGTGCGGACAACACAAAGTCTGGAAAGTGATGGGTGTAAACTGGGTGGCACATTGGCTCAGCAGTTGCTGCCTTACAGTGCCAGAGACGCAGGTTCGATCCTGACTACAGGTGCTGTCTGTACAGAGTTTGTACATTCTCCCCGTGACTTCATGTTACTTCCACACTCCAAAGACGTAGTTTGTCGGTCAATTGGCTTCTTAATTGGTTTTGGTAACATTGCAAATTGTCCCTAGTGTGCGGGAGAGTGCTAGTGTACGGGACGATCGCTGGTCGGCACGGTCTTGGTGGGACGGAGTGCTTGTTTCTGCACTGTACCTCTAAAGTCTAAAGATGATGGGGTGTTTGACTGGCAGATGGGTGGAGTCAGTGACAAAGACTAGAGATGAAAAGGAGACAAAATGGTGGAAGACAAGGAGTGAAATGTGAAGCCTGAGGAGGGATAGTACATTAAACATAGAACAGCACAGCACAGGAACGGGCCCTTCGGCCCACAATGTTCCTGTTGAACAAGATGCCAAGTTAAGCTGATCTCACCTTCCTCTACAGGATCCATATCCCCCTATCATTTGCACTTCCATGTACCATGCAAAAAGCCTCTTGAAAGGTGTTATCGTATCTGCCTCCACTACTATCCCAGGCAATGCATTACAGGCTCTCGCCACTCTCTGTGTAAAAAAACTTGCCCCACATGTCTCCATTAACCTTTCCCCTCTCACCTTACAGGTAGGCCCTCTAGTGTTGGACATGTCCACCTTGGGATAAAGATTCTGACCCTTTGCCCAATCTCTGTCTCTCATAATTCTATGTACTTCTATCAAGTCTTCCCTCCACCTCCCCGGTTCCAGAGAAACGGATATGGGTGGAAGGGGATAGGGTGTGGGAGTAAAGAGGGGCAAGGTAGTGGGAGAAATGGGTGCACACTGTGGGGATCCAGGAAAGAGAGACAGGGAAGGGGGGGGGTGGGGGGAACAAAGAAGCACCATCTCAGTGTTTAAGAAGGAACTGCAGATGCTGGAAAATCGAAGGTAGACAAAGATGCTGGAGAAACTCAGCGGGTGCAGCAGCATCTATGGAGCGAAAGAAATAGGCAATGTTTTGGGCCGAAACCCTTCTTCAGCACCATCTCAGTGTTAGGAAAGTGCAGTGCTTGGAAGATGCATAGAGGGGCGGTGGAGGGAGCTATCAGCATTGCACTGGGCCAGGCTGATCCTTACTTCACCGATCCAGTACTGCCTTAAAATGATATTAGTTCAAGTTCAAATTTATTTGTCACTTGCACCATAAGGTGCAGTGAAATATAATTTACCATGCAGCGTTAAGGACACAATACACAACATAATTCAACACAGACATCCACCACAGCATTCTTCACTGTGGTGAAAGGCAATACAGTTCAGACAGTCCACCTCCGCCTCCTCCCTTGTTCACCCGGGATCGAGGCCCTGACTCTCCGTCGTCTCCAAGTCGGACGGCCCGATGTTCAAGCCCTCTGGTCGGGATGGTCGGAACGCCGATGTCGGGACAGGTCGGGCATACCCAAGTCGCCCGGAGTTCCCAAATCGGCCACCTCCATACGAGATCATTAATACAAGAAATTGCAAATTGCTAAGTGATCATTAATACAAGAAATTGCAACTCTCCAAGACCTAATTTTTCAGAGAATTGGAAGTTGCAAGATGGTGCTGGAACATGGCGACTCTCAGCATGCTGTTCTGGAAG
The DNA here is from genome assembly GCF_010909765.2 of Amblyraja radiata. Taxonomy (NCBI): domain Eukaryota; kingdom Metazoa; phylum Chordata; class Chondrichthyes; order Rajiformes; family Rajidae; genus Amblyraja; species Amblyraja radiata. Next base: position 1,990,435 of record NC_045981.1, read on the forward strand.
AGGATCTATTGTACCCAAGTAGAGTGTGATTTGACTGAATAGCGGGTGGAGCAAGCATTTCTGTACACTACATCTCTATACACATTGACAATGAATAAGCGATTGAACCATTGTCTCCTGAATTTTAAGGATTCTTAAAGTTAAACTTCCCCCTATTAATTCTAACTAAACCATCATCGGTGGTCCATATTTGGTGCTCAAAACTATTGTAATTCTTTTGTGCAGGTCTATGATAATTTAAACATTTCTGAGCATTTAGCTAACATTGGATGTTTAGTTTTAATTTTGTTTAGTTTAGTTTATTATTGATCTGAATAATAACGTTAGTCTGAAGAAGTGTCTCGACCGGAAACATCACCCATTCTTCGGTACATGTGACAATAAGAAACTAAACTAAATTAAACTATTGTTCATAGGCACAAAAAGCTGGAGTAACTCAGTGGGTCAGCCAGCATCGCTGGAGAAAATGAATAGGTCACTTAATCCTTCTCTCCAGAGATGCTGCCTGTTCCGCTGAGTTACTCCAGCTTTTTGTGTCTATCTTTGGTTTAAACCAGCATCTGCAGTTCCTTCCTACACATCATTTATTATTGTCACATGCACTGAAGTACAGTGAAAAGACGGACTTAAGGGAGTTTGTAGGATTACACCTTTATGGGCAATTAACCATTATTGATTGGGACTTCATACGGAGATACCAGGATAAATCCTTCAGCAAACTAACGGATCTTGAGAGGAGATCATATAGTCTTTTGCAGTTCAGTGAATTAAAGACCACATGCCAGTACAATTTATGGGCTTGGAGGTTATAGATGCATAATCATTGAAAGTGTCAGCCACTCAACCATTGCAAAATGTCCATTTACTAGAACGTCATTGTTTAAAAATTACTCACATGTGAAAAAACCACCCATAGATCAAGGATATCACATTTCTCACACATATTATGAGCTTGAAACCTGTAATGATATCAGTAAATGCTGAACAGTCTATTATACAAAAATGTCTATGAATGAAACATGTAAGAAAAGGCTTCTGTTAAATATATTGAATGCAAAGAAAGATAGGCTTATTTGTTTCTGTACTGGAAATTTATAATCACCTTGGAAAAGATGACTATTCGCACTGAATAGTAATTAAATGTTTAAACAACTCCCTACATGGGATGCAAGCAGAAACCTCCACGTGGGGCATCCCGGGCAATGCTGACGACAGAAACTGTACCACAGTGACTGACTGAAGTAGCCAATTCTGCAACCACCGACCTTCAACTGTCACTGACGGACCGGAAAGACGTGATATGGAAGATGGCTGGACATGAGGTAGAAGACTCCCTACATGTACCAAAGTTAGTACCAAACTAACTGTTCAGATTTTAAGTGACACTGATGTGGTTTAGTTGATATGAATGTATCAACTAAACTTTAGTTGACCCTTCTTCAGAGGGTCTCGACCCGAAGGGTCAACTATTCCTTTTCTCCAGAGATGCTGTCTGACCCGTTGAGTTACTCCAGCTTTTTGTATCTATCTTCGGTTTAAACCAGCATCTGCAGTTCCTTCCTACACAGTATTGTCAAGGATATTGTCACTCTGACCATTCCCTTTTCTCTCTTGTACTTCCTTTAAAACCCTTGGTACAGGTTGTAAGGTCCTGCTGATTTGGCCACCTATAGTTCCACGAGTTTTTTTCAATGCGATAATTATCACTTGTTCCTCCATGTTATTTAAAATGAGACCGTCTAATATCTCAGAGACCTTTGTATTGTCCTCCACGGTAAAGAATTATGCAAAACAGAATGATTTAACATATCTGCCATTATTGTTTCCTGTTATTAATTCACGCCCCACTCTCTCGATGTCGACCCCTCAGCTGCCTTCTTCTATTTTATATACCCATTGAAACCTCAGCCATTAGGTTTAGTTTAAAGTTTAGCTTGGTTCGGCAATTTGAGCGCCCTGGAGTGGAAGAGACTACCAAAAGTAGTAAACACTGCCCAGTCCATCATCGGCTCTGACCTTCCTTCCATCGAGGGGATCTATCGCAGTCGCTGCCTCAAAAAGGCTGGCAGCATCATCAAGGACCCACACCATCCTGGCCACACACTCATCTCCCCGCTACATTCAGGTAGAAGGTACAGGAGCCTGAAGAGATTTCATAATTAACCTCATTTGATAACCACAGATTGTGCCTCTTTCTTATGGAATCCCTCATGCTAAACAGGTTACATTTCTGCTGAATGTTATGCACCAGTTGCTTGAATATCTGCTGCTGTTCATCTACTGACCTGACTCTAACATCGCAGAGAATTATGCCTTCATATTATTGTAAATGCTTTTACTGAAATTAAGGACAGTGGTTTTGGTCCTGTGGTGTTCTGCCTCAAACAGCATCTGGAATGGTATCATATTGTGGGCACTACCTCCCAGGGGATTCTCAACCACAAGATCACGTATTAATCTTGGCACGATAATGAGCTACTGTAAATTACCACTGGTGTAGCAGGAAATTCAGAGCATGTGAGAGAAAGTGGGGTCTAGGGAAATAGTTTGAATTTGGTTTAGTTTAGTTTATTGTCACGTGCTCTGAAAATATATATATCTTTGGAGTGTGGGAGGAAACCGGAGCACCCGGAGAAAACGCACGCTGTCACAGGGAGAACGTACAAACTCCGTACAGACAGCACTCATAGCCAGAATTGAACCCGGGTCTCTGGCACTATAAGGCAGCATCTCTTCTGCAAGTGGGGCAATGGGACTGATAGGAATGCACTAGAAACCAGCATGACAGGCTGAATAAATTTCTTCTGTGCCTTAATATAATTTTAAAAAGCTCCAACTGAAAAAACCCAGAAATGAGAGCACATGAAATAACTTCAAATATATACAACGACCTCTGACTCAAAGTGTTGGTGTGGTCTAGTCTTGATAATTCAATCTCGCTGAATCACATTGCAAATTGTGTCATAAACCTCCAGATTTCCTTTATAAATCCAACTGCTTAAAAAATGCAATAATTCAAATGAAGTGACAAAACAATGAGCAAGTGTAAACTATAAGGGAAAATGTAACAGAGCCTTAACGTACCTGAGAAGAACCATTCTTATGATAAATGTTAAATCTAGAAATGCTGCGTGTTAAAGTTAACTACTAAGGTGAAAAGCTGGAGATGGGGGAGGGGAGTGGGTCGGTGTTTAATCAGATTGCAGTCCCTTTGCTGTTGTTTGCAGGGACTTGCTGGTTGTGTGAAGCTGTCCACACAATTGCTAATGTACTGCACGACTGGCGGCAGAACCAGCTAGTCACAGAGCATGCGAGGGCTTACGGCGTGCATGGCTTTTTAACAATCTCTCGTGACCCAGAACAGAGATCAAGTAGAACGTAACTCAGAAGAGGGATTCTATTGTATATTTTTCCCTCTACAATAATATCTTATTTCACCCAAGTATAAATGTTGAGCTTAGAAACTGGGGGAAAAAAATGGAAGTTCTTCCTGGGCCATCCATGTTATAAAATGTCAAGTTTGAATCCTGATCCTGATATTAGGCACCCTTAAATTAGTAATGCTTACCACATAACAGGAGCACATGATGATAAACTTGCCTTTAATCATGTTTATTATGCATTTTCTATTTTTATCCTGCATTCTCTGGTTTTCCACCTCCATTCAATGCTTCATTTCATTGAAGTCTGTTCACCATTAATCACCCAGTGGAAATACATCAATTTTGTTCTCATTTAACTCAGTGAAATGGTTTATTTGGAGACACAAGGGGCTGCAGATGCTGGGATTTTGATCCGAACACAAAGTTATGGAGGAACTCGGAGGATCAGGTAGCATCTGTAGAGGGAATGGACAGGCGACGTTTCGGATCGGAACCTTTCCTCAGACTGATCAGTGTGAAGAAACGTCTTGACCCAAAATGTTGCCTGCCCATTCCCTCCCCAGATGCTGCCTGACCTGTTAAGTTCTTCCAGCACTTTCTGAACTGGTTTATTTGTTAATTTATTTGAAAACTCTGGTGGTTAGAACTATAGGCAACAAAAAGCCCAGGAATGTGAATATGATTATATCAATCATACGTATAGCGTAGGTTTTCTCCTAGTGCTCTATTTGGAGACACAGGGAACTGCAGATGCTGGAATGTTGATTAAAATACAAAGTGAAGGAGGAACTCAACAGGTCAAGCATCACCTTTGGAGGGAATTTAATTTAAATCTGAAGAAATTTAAGATTTGAATAAATTCCCTGAAGCCAGAAGGAAGCAGGGATTAGTAACATACCTGAAGAGAATAGACATAGACTGGGAAGACTGGGTCTCAATTATATCAAAACTTTCCTCAAACAAGAAGCCTGTTTCAAACACATGCTTCTTACTTCAAAAGTTTTTTTTAAAAAGGGAGTGCGAAGAGAGACTAGGGGCTGAGGATAGCTCTCCCACATAGAAACATCTGCAGTTGCACATCTGGAGCAGGATTACAGAATCACCTCGGGACCTGCAAGACCCAAGCACGAATCAAAGGATCTTTGATGATGAAGGACGAGATAAATAGGCAAGCACTCATGTACACATGTAAACAAAATTAAACAGACTGCAGGCAGAATGGGAAAGTGGATGATGACTAAATAGATGAAGCGATACTAATTCAAGACAATAGCAGCACACCAATAAACTAATTAAAGAGGCACAAACTTTGTGTACAGTTCAGGCAGTGAGAGGTAAACATGGGGTAATCACAAGATTGAATTTAAACAGAGAGGGGTGGGTGCCTAGAACACACGGCCGGATGTGGTAGTGGAGGCAGTAGGATAGTGGCATTTAACAGAAATTTACACCAGCACGTGGAAATGTGACTGAACATGAACATGGGTCTGAAGAAGGGATCCGACCCGAAATGTCACCCATCCTTTTTCTCCAGAGATGCTGCCTGACCCGCTGAGTTACTCCAGCACTTTGTGTCTATCTTTGGTATAAACCAGCATCTGCATTTCCTTGTCTAGGAAGGAACAGCTTTTTCAACAACACACTTACATTGCTGAACTCGGAGTCCCGTTGCTAGATATCTTTGGTCTCTCCATCCACATTGCTAACCAGTACTCTTCTTACTCTAATGCAGTGGTTCCCAACGTGGGGCATACGCCCCACAGGGGGTCAATTTGATTTTTAAGGGGGGCAATTGAGCGCGACTGAGGAGGTTTCGGTCCAAATTTTCGATTTTTATTTTTTTGGATTTTCCATCAGGTAAACATATGTAGTTTATGTTTCTTCTGCTGAAACGGAGTTGACTTTTTAAATGATAAGAATTATATATCACCACATGGGGGGGGGGGTCTGTTCTGTATATTTTTTAATTTTATTCCTATCTTGCACTACGACTATGACCAGACGCTAAACTGCATTTCGTTGCACCTATACTGGTATCTATGCAATGACAATAAAGTTGAATTGAATTGAACTGCAGATGCTGAATTACAGACACTTCAGACTCTTCTTCAGACTCTGAAAATCTCATTGTCATGAATTTATAGGCCAAATGGAAGGGATTTTGTGTTTAATTCCCGTATATTAACGGCCATTTTAGTCATCTTGCGAGTGAGATTTTGTGGAACGCGATCGATTGGAACGTTGCGGTTTGCGATGAATTTAAACCCCATATCGGCGGGAAAAACACTGCCGGTTCGTATGGGGCCTTAATCACATTTTCGCCGATGAAATTTTGATTAAAGTAATCCTAAGAAGCAAGTTTATATTTAAAATAGATGACTTACCTTTTGTTTTGTCCCCTACGTGAGATCCGTTCCGTTGTCTGCGTTGACGGCGTTAGAAGTAGCTTTTTTTATTTTCCTCCAGGGATTAAATTGTCCCGCGGTTTAAAAAAAAAAAATTCCGAGAACGGCAGTCGGAACGATTTTTCAGCATCAGGTAGCAGCCCGAGAAAATATATCTCAGGCAGGCAGGCAGGAGAAAACGGCATTTTAATCCCGCCCCCCCCCCCCCCCCGCCCCCCCCCCCCCCCCCCCCCCCCCCTCCCCCCTCCCCCCCCCCCAAGCCGCCAAAGTCACGCACACGGCCAGTGACAGAACTGCAGCGCCGCTGAAGGTAAGTTTTGTAACATACTTACTAATGTAATGTTTTTTTTAATGTTGATTATATTGATGTGTTTAATTAATGTCATCACATTTTAAAATATGCTATAATAATTTTGTTTTTCAATAATTTCCTTTAGCTTTGATGATTTTTAAATATCTCTAATGCCAGGGATGTTTCAAATTTGTCAGAATTCCTAATAATCTTGACCCCTGTCAAAATTCTATGCCAAGCTTTAGCTTGCATTACAAAACGGACAGATACTGTACACTCTTGGGGAGATGCCTTTGCATTACAGTAACAGAGCTTACATTGTACCCAAAGATAGATACAAAATGCTGGAGTAACTTAGCAAGTCAGACAGTATCTCTGGGAAAAAAAGGAATAGGTGACCCTTCTTTAGACATAGAGTCAGGGGGAAGGGAAACAAGAGGTATAGATGGTGATGTAGAGAGAAATATAGAACTAATGATTCATGGTTATGCAAAAGAGTAATGATAATAAATCTGGACCATCTCCGACATTTCCTTTTCCTTTCTTGATCATTCTTTTAATCTGGATTTTTAACTCATGTATTGTGTTTTAAAAAATATATAATTTATGATGCTTTTATAACTGATATACTAAGATTTTATATGTACTTTATGATAGTTTTTAATATGCAATGCATTTTTATGTAATGTTGCCTCTTGTCTGGACCTCGAGTCCGTAACAAAGATTATTATTATTATTATTATCACTAACTCCATCACAGGAGATAGACATAGAAACATAGAAACATAGAAACATAGAAACTAGGTGCAGGAGTAGGCCATTCGGCCCTTCGAGCCTGCACCGCCATTCAATATGATCATGGCTGATCATCCAACTCAGTATCCCGTACCTGCCTTCTCTCCATACCCCCTGATCCCCTTAGCCACAAGGGCCACATCTAACTCCCTCTTAAATATAGCCAATGAACTGGCCTCGACTACCCTCTGTGGCAGAGAGTTCCAGAGATTCACCACTCTCTGTGTGAAAAAAGTTCTTCTCATCTCGGTTTTAAAGGATTTCCCCCTTATCCTTAAGCTGTGACCCCTTGTCCTGGACTTCCCTAACATCGGGAGCAATCTTCCTGCATCTAGCCTGTCCAACCCCTTAAGAATTTTGTAAGTTTCTATAAGATCCCCTCTCAATCTCCTAAATTCTAGTGAGTATAAACCAAGTCTATCCAATCTTTCTCCATAAGACAGTCCTGACATCCCAGGAATCAGTCTGGTGAACCTTCTCTGCACTCCCTCTATGGCAATAATGTCCTTCCTCAGATTTGGAGACCAAAACTGTACGCAATACTCCAGGTGTGGTCTCACCAAGACCCTGTACAACTGCAGTAGAACCTCCCTGCTCCTATACTCAAATCCTTTTGCTATGAAAGCTAACATACCATTCGCTTGTCTGGCTATTGACTGACATCTGTTGTAAACCTACAGACTTCCACAACTATGTTGACTACACTTCTTCCCACCCTGCCTCCTGCAAAGACTCTACCCCCTACTCCACATTCCTCACTCTATGCCGCATCTGCGCTCAAGATGAGATGTTCCACACCAGGACATCTGAGATCGTCTCATTCTACAATGAACCCTCATGGATGAGGCCCACACACACGTCTCCCTGGTACCCCGCAGCTCCGTTCCTGCTCCCCCTCCTCCTAGTCGCAACAGGGACAGTATCTCCCTAGTCCTCACCTTTCACCCTATCAGCCACTGTATACAATATATAATCCTCCAACATTTTTGCCACCTCCAACATGATCCCACCACTAGTCACATCTTCCCGTCTCCACCTCTTTCCACTTTCCCCTGAGACCGTTCCCTCCGCAACTCCCCAGTTAACATCCCTTCCCACCCATACCACCCCCTCCCCAGAAACCTTCCCCAGAAACCACAGAAGATGCAACACCTGTCCCTATACCTCCTCCCTCGACTCTGTCCAAGGACCCCACCAGTCCCTTCAGGTTAGGCAGAGGTTCACTTGCACCTCCTCCAACCTCATCTACTGTTCAAGGTGTGGACTCGTCCATCGGCGAGGCCCAAACGTAGACTGGGCGATCGTTTTCGCTGAACACCTCCACTCAGTCTGCCTGGATCTACCTAAACTCCCGGTTGCCAAGCACTTTACTTCCCCTTCTCATTCTCACACTGACCTTTCTGTCCTTGGCCTCCTTCATTGAGAGAATGAAGCCAAACGCAAATTGGAGGACAGCAGCTCACATTGACCCACGAAGCACGGTTCGTTGTGGTTACATACAGCAATAATGGGAAAGAGCAAACAGGATGAAGTTAGCATACTGTCTGCATTGCTGCCATCATGTATGGATTAATACACATAACATTCCAGCCTGCAGCTTTTGAGAGGGAAATATAGAACTCAGTTGCCATTGTTTTCTAATGATATCTTCTCCTTCTTCGCCAGCCTCTCAAGGTCCAAACTGATCTAATGATACTAATGTAAAATCTTTTGCAGAACTAAATAACATGTACATCTTATATTATAGTTAAGTAGCTAATGTGTGGTCTGAATAGAATACATGTACATCTGTGAAGTACAAATTATATACCATATGACACTAATTATAACCCATTACATGCAACTTCTATTCATTTAAAACATGGAGTTCATCATCAAGCTGAAGGAACCATTTAGCCGAACTACTGTAGTTAATCTTCTGATTCATTGAACGTAGTACAACTTCTGGATTTCTTTTAAACAAAATGACATTCCTGAGTTGTTACTCTTGGCTCGGGATTGCCGGAGCAGTCTGTCTTGCACTGATTTCTCTACAGTTGCATGTACATGGATGAAATGGACCTGCTCAACATGGCTTCACATCAGTGCAGTTGGCTGCCTCATTGAGTCTGGGCCTCACTGCCGCATAAACAAATACCAATGTAGTTACATCACCTTTTAATACTAGCATCTCCTGTTACCTGAATTGTATAAAACCTACGAGAGCTCCAACACAACACGCAAATCAAAAGTCAATTATAAAACTATTTATTTAATCCAATATTGTTTGAAATCTAGAGTAAACTTTGGAGTACAATAAAACACAGCCTCCACTACCATTGCTGCATGTAAATAGTTATGAAGTTATAAATAACCCTCAACATAGAACATTGAACAGCACAGCACAGGAACTGGCCCTTCGGCCCACAATGTCCATGATGAACATAATGCCAAGTTTAGCTACTCTCCTCTTCCTGGTTACGATCTATATCCCTCCATTACCAGCATAACCATGAGGATTTAATCCTTTATTAAAGGCAGTAGCTCCATATTAAATAAGTGTCTAGCAAAACAACCTTGAAGTCATACGATATGAAATGTGTCAGTGCTTAAATTTATGCTAGAGATAAATGTAGATCCCACTATCATGCTCCCTACAATGCTGCCCCCCACACACACACACACACACACACACACACACACACACACACACACACTCACACTCACACACACACACACACACACACACACACACACACACACACACACACACACACACACACACCCCACCACACCCCACACACCCCCACACACCCCCACACACCCACACACACACACACACACACACACACACACACACACACACACACACACACACACACACACACACACACACACACACACACACACACACACACACACACACACACACAATATCATCATAAACCTTCAATTTCTGTCAGGTTTCTTTTAACAATGTGTCAATATATGGAAGCGAGCTGGTGTATACAGAGCTGATCACATCTAAAGCCAGCAAGCAGCAAGCTTTGGTGTGTGCTATGCCTTTGAATGAACCACCCAGAGACTGGGGCTGTCGATGTGAAATGTCTTTATTCGATATGACAAGCACGCATTCTGGAGGAGATTTCTTGGAAGATTTTCTCCTGGAGGAATCTGTCAGTAGAATCGCACTGACCACAGGAGTATATTGAGGTTTTATACTCTCTAAACACAAATTTAAGAGCAGGTGATTAAATGCATCAATTTGATCATTTGATACATTTTACAGTAGGCATGGGGAAAATGAGTGACAGAGTACAGAAACAGGCCCTTCGGCCCAATTTTCCCATGCCGACCAAGAAGTCCCATCTACATTAATCAAACATTCCTGCATTTGGCCCACATCCCTCTAAACCTTTCCTATCCATGTACCTGTTCAAATGTCTTTTAAATGTTGTTATAGTATTTGCCTCAACTACCTCCTCCAGCAGCTCGTTCCATACACTCACCTCCCTCTGTGTGAAAAAGTTGCCCCTCAGATTCCTATTAAATATGTCCCCTCTCACCTTAAACCTATGTCCCCTGGTTCCTCAAAATTAAATATTTACAGCAGGAGAATTTCTCAGCTGAGGGGAACACCGCTGAACATTCAGCCACCTTTGTTGGGGATCTAAACACTCCGACCTGCCTTCTTTGATCACTGCTTTGAAAGATCGCTCACTGTGCATAATGGTGTGTATTCATACAGCTCTCCTCGTCCGAGATTGAAAACAGGTTCTTGTTTGTATTAACAAAGAATTGCAGATGCTGGTTTATACCAAAGTTAGACGCAAAGTGTTTGCGTAACTCAGCAGGTCTGGCAGCATCTTCTGAAGAAGGGTCCCGACCTGAAACGTCACACATACTTTCTCTCCAGTGATGCTGCCTGACCCGCTGAGTTACGCCAACACTTTGTGCCTATCTTCTTGTTTGTATTAACTTGCTGCTACCCTGATAACTCTGAAACAATAACCTAACAGCCCCTCACCTTTTGTCCTTGCTTTTTTCATGTAACCTTTCTTCACACTAGCTTAAGTTTCAAACATCACCCGCTTTGATGATCAAATATAGCAGAGGTAAATTCAGTGCCATCCTCATCAAGATGCCAGCATGGCGTTTGCAGAATAAGTCATTAATTACTAATTGTAGATAGAAATGCTTGGTATTACCCCACCCCCGCCAGAGTTTAACATCGTGGGAACCTCGTGCGATAACAGTACGGCATTCGTGGACCACCGTGGACCACCGTGGCGCTAACGGCTGGTAATCGTGTAACTTGGTGACTCGGGAGAATATTCAAGCAAGCTTGAATTTCTCCAAGAGTGACTTGTACACTTGTGGTTGAGCATTGCAACTTTATATGAACGAGTGGCCAGTGCGATATCCGTGCGATATCCGTAATAACTCTTGCGGTTACCGTGGGAACTCCTGCGAACGGTAAACCCGGAAGCTGGACAGAGGGGACAGAAGGTGAGTAAAAAAGGTGTTCTCAATATCCTTTAACTGGCGAAAACTTTGGAACTAGTCGTTCGGTGCGAGTTGATTAAAAAGTGTTTGGAAATTTCAAACTTCAAATCAAATGTCTCTCAAACCTGCTGATTGTATCTGATTCCACTTTTCGTAGCAAGTTCCACTTTTCGACACAAAATGCTTGAATAACTCAGGCAGGAAGCATCTCTGGAGAACATGGATAGGTGACGTTTCGGTTCCAGCTGGGAAAGAGGAGGCAGGATCAAGCGTGGCAGGGGTCGGAAGGAACTGCAGATGCTGCTTTAAATCGAAGATACACAAAATGCTGGAGTAACTCTCTGGATGGAAGGAATGGGTTTCCCAAACTCACCCATTCCTTAAACCCATTCTTTCTCTCCAGAGATGTTGCCTGTTCCTCTGAGTTACTCCAGCATTCTGTGTCTATCTCAGGTAATAGATGGACACGGGCGAGGGGGCAGATGGTTTGAACAAAGACCCTAGATTAAAGCATAGTCTGTAAGATAGGATTGTGAAACATGGGGAAGGAATGTTTGGGGGGGGGGGGGGGGGAGGGGTGAGAGGGGTGAGGGGAGGGCTGAAAGAGGTGCGAGTCTAGGTAGGCCACAGTGGGGTGGGGTGGGGTGCGGGCGAGGGAAGGGTAAGAAATGGGAGGAGAGAGAGGTTGTTAGAGGTTACCTTGTGGCTAGCATCCGTCCATCCATGAGAGATGATGGTGTGGCTTTAGAAACATAGAAAACAGGTGCAGGAGTAGACCATTTGGCCCTCCGAGCCAGCAGCGCCATTCACTATGATCATGGCTGATCACCCAAAACCAGTACCCCGTCCTACCTTCTCCCCATCTCCCCTGATTCCGTTAGCCCTGAGAGCGAAATCTAACTCTCCCTGATAGGAGTAGAATGAGGCCATTCGGCCTATCAAGTCTACGCCATTCAATCATGGCTGATCTATCTCTCCCTCATACCCCATTCTCCTGCCTTCTCCCCATAACCTGTGACACCCGCACTAATCTCTGGGTTAGGCAGCAACCACTATTGTGCCGCAGTGCCGTTCCAAAATTCCCTGTCTGCGTGTGTTTTAATATCCCAGCCCAGCTTTAAACCTGGGAATGGGAAGGGTGATTTTACAGAAAATAGAACAATACAGGAGGGGACCAGTAAATGGTCAATTAGGGGAGGGCACCAGTAAATGGTGAATTAGAGGAGTGCACCAGTAAATGGGGAATTAGAGGAGCGCACCAGTAAATGAGGAATTAGGGGAGGGCACCAGTAAATGGGGAATTAGAGGAGCGCACCAGTAAATGGGGAATTAGGGGAGTAAATGGGGAATTAGGACAGCAGCAGTGATAGTCATTGATTGTGTTATGTTATGCACGGATATTACACTGGTGTGAACTTGTATCATACGCTGTGCAGCAAAACTGGACCATGAGTTTAAGATCAAAGATTTGTGTGTAAATTGATATGACTGATAGACACAAAATGGATCCTTCTTCAGACTCTCTCCAGAGATGCTGCCTGTCCCGCTGAGGTACTCCAGCTTTTTGTGTCAATCTTCGACAGATTGGGTTTGCTGTAAATGTCTGTATGTTAATATGTGTGTCTTTTCCTCTTGGACATTACTTTGTGTCTGTTGGTGGCTCCACATTTTATGATAGTCTGAAGTGTGATAAAGCTTTTACCTCAGCAGTTTGATTGTTGGTGCTTGTTTACCTCATTGTTAAATACATATATTTTTTACTATCAGCTTGATGTCTGCAATTCTTCATTAACACATCACTACAAGATGAATGTCTCTAATGTTATAATCCCTCTCATGCTGAAACACAAAATAGTTGAAGGGAGGTGATATAATCACATTTTCATTAAGTTTCATTTTTGAGTGTTCAGGTCCATCAATTGTTGAGCTATTTAAACGTTTGAAAGTTTCACCTCTCGGTAGAAAATAAAATAAGCCAATCAGCAAGGTAAATGTGAGACAAAGTCTTTATTCCTATTTGACAATATAAAAAGACGACTTCTTGCACATATTGAGAGAAAGTGCATCACACCAAACATTAGTCTATAAAAGGGCCTCGCAAACACGAAAATCAACAAATGAGGCACGCTAGATTATTTTAAACACATTATATTCATTAACCTCCGCAACAAGCCTAAACTCAGGCATTAAAAGGGACAATGCAATGCGCTAAATGGCAGGTTTTGCAGACGAACATCTTATAGGAAGCACTTTTCAGAGGACAACACTAGAAAGTCAGCTTATTTGCTATGCATTTCTGCTAACATGCAGTAGTGTTCCTGGTCCGAGAACACTAATGCAATCATCAAAAAAGCACATCAGCGCCTCTACTTCCTGAGAAGATTACGGAGAGTCGGATTGTCAAGGAAGACTCTCTCTAACTTCTACAGGTGCACAGTCGAGAGCATGCTGACCGGTTGCATCGTGGCTTGGTTCGGCAATTTGAGCGCCCTGGAAAGGAAAAGACTACAAAAAGTAGTAAACACTGCCCAGTCCATCATCGGCTCTGACCTTCCTTCCATCGAGGGGATCTATCGCAGTCGCTGCCTCAAAAAGGCTGGCAGTATCATGAAAGACCCACACCATCCTGGCCACACACTCATCTCCCTGCTACCTTCAGGTAGAAGGTACAGGAGCCTGAAGACTGCAACAACCAGGTTCAGGAATAGTTACTTCCCCTCAGCCATCAGGCTATTAAACCTGGCTCGGACAAAACTCTGATTATTACCAACCACTTTCTGTTATTTGCACTATCAGTTTATTTATTCATGTGTGTATATATTTATATCATGGTATATGGACACATTTATCTGTTTTGTAGTAAATGCCTACTATTTTCTGTGTGCTTAAGCAAAGCAAGAATTTCATTGTCCTATACAGGGACACATGACAATAAACTAACTTGAACTTGAACTTGAACTTGAACTTGGTCGGCTACCCATCAATATAGCTGTCCTGCCACGGCACACACCCCAATTGTGAATTGTAGTAAGCGCAGAGATGGCCTCTTTGCTCTTTCACACCCAGTGAGACTTCCTCTTAATTCTCTTTTTAATTAATCTCTCCCTTCTACCTTCACGCAAGCGTCCTCGATGCACATAGTGGGCTGCTGCATACAGCGCGTCAATGAAAAAAACCACCATCCTGTACTCCAAACTACTTAGTATAGGCATGTCTCCAAATGAGCCAATTCAACCAAGGGAGGATATTTATAGTGTGTGGGAAAAAAAGTGACATAATTTGTGCCACGTGTAGTTCACAATGTTCATTCAAGATTTAACGGGAAAGCTCGGGAGACGGACAAGTCACTCGCACAAATAACGGAAATGCCGAGTACCGTGGGAACTCTTTATCTACACCCCGTTATATCGTGTGATATCGTGCTAGACCACGACCACTTCACTCTGGTTACATCTTGCGTCAAGTCGCCCCGTGAAAAAGCGCTTTAATTAGTGTGCGGGGATTGCCGCTCGGCGCTGACTCGGTGGGCCGAAGGGCCTGTTTCTGTGCGAAACTGAACTAAAAAATCATGCAAAACTCTTTATATATTGTCAGTGTGTCCACACGTTCACCATCACTGTATGTTATACCCAGTCGTGTAAGCACCTCGCTTTTCCAGTATTGACAAAGGATGTTAATAAGTTAAGAAGGTCTTTGAAGTTCAGCAAAGACTTGAATTTTAATGTCTACTTCCCTCTTAATTTAAGATGCTGTGAATAATTATGCAAATTATTGAACACAAAATGCTTGTGTCCAATTTAGACTTGACCTTCCAAATAAATTTGTAAGTATTAACCATTTAAAGCTGGGTGCTTAAAACAAGAATCGATTCCATTGTTTAAAGATCAGTTGAGAAGAGTTTTGTGCGTCGCGTATTGCTTTGCAAAAACCTATTAAATTGTTCTTATGATTAGATAGGCAGCACAGTGACACAGTGGTAGAGTTGCTGCCTCACAGTATCAGGGACCTAGGGTTGTTCCTGACTACAGGTGCAGTCTGTATGGAGTTTGAACGTTCTCCCAGTGACCACATGTGTTTTCTCCGGGTGCTCTGCTTTCTTCCCACATTCCAAATACGTGCAAGTGTATAGGTTAATTGGCTTCTGTAAATTGTCGCTAGTGTTAGGATAGAACTAGTGTATGGGTGATCAGTAGTCGGCGTGGACTCAGTGGGTCGAAGGGACTGTTTCCACGCTGCATCTCTGAACTAAAAATAAAGAATATTTAACACTGTTATACTACTTAGGGCAAAGAAAAGAGTCAAGCCTCTGACACAACAGGCAGGGGGCAAGGCTAATGTTAAATTTGCCCACTTTGACTTCATGATATTAAGCATTTATAGCCAGTGCTTGAGAAGTTTTATGGAAAAGTTTCAAGATAATTACAAAGCATTTGTATTGGAAAGTATGTTTAGCTACCCAAGGGAATTATTTTCTCAATGTTATTCTGTATGGACTTTGAGAAAAGGCAGGCCTCCCCCAAGAATAATATTATATTATTTCTCATACTGTTCACACAATGTAGAAGGCCACTTGACACTTATGAAGTCCTTGCCAGCTCACATAATAATCCTATCAGCCCCATTCCTCCACTAATTTCACTGTAATCTATTTTCTCTCAGATGCCCTTCAGCTCCCTCTTGATTTGTCTACCATCAAGCTAACCAAAGGACATGCAAGGAGACTTTGTTTTAGAAGGATGCTGGAGAATGCTGATTTCCAGATGCTGAAAAATCGAAGGTAGACAAAAATGCTGGAGAAACTCAGCGGGTGAGGCAGCATCTATGGAGCCAAGGAAATAGGCAACGTTTCGGGTCGAGACCCTTCTTCAGAAGAACGGTTTTGACCCAAAACGTTGCCTATTTCCTTCGCTCCAGAGATGCTGCCTGACCCGCTGAGTTTCTCCAGCATTTTTGTCTACCTTCGATTTTTGTGTCTATCTACAGTTCTACCTCTGTTCATAATGTGAAAGGCCTAGGTTCCTCGTGGAATGTGAGTCTGTGCTAAACGTCACATTGTGGTTTACACCTGTTTGCAATTCTCTGAGAGATTAGAGTTGGGCATGTGTTCAATGTAATGTTTAAGTTTCTACCGATAAATGCCTTCAACAAAAATGAATTAATGAGCAACTTAACTTCAAAATGCTTATTACAAGTTCAGTTGAGGGTTTATCTATTCATCAGACCAAATATAGAATTAGAGTCTTCATAGCTTTAAAACATACTAGACTAAGTGGGACCCGTTGGGACCCATGTTAATAATAATAATAATGGATGGGATTTATATAGCGCCTTTCTAATACTCAAGGCGCTTTACATCGCATTATTCATTTACTCCTCAGTCACACTCGGTGGTGGTGAGCTACTTCTGTAGCCACAGCTGCCCTGGGGCAGACTGACGGAAGCGTGGCTGCCAATCAGCGCCTACGGCCCCTCCGACCACCACCAATCACTCACACACATTCACACACATTCACACACAGGCAAAAGTGGGTGAAGTGCCTTGTCCAAGGACACAACAACAGTATGTACTCCAAGCGGGATTCGAACCGGCTACCTTCCGGTCGCCAGCCGAACACTTAGCACATTGCGCCATCTGTTGCCCTATGTTCACACGGGAGGGCTGGTCCCGCAATATTCCACCTCTCCAGTGGGGTGTGGGGGGGGGGGGGTGTGTGCTTTCTGGAGCGCTAGTATGGGTGTTGAGGGCTGAAGGGACTGGTTTCCAGAGGGCTAGTATGGACATTGTGGACCGAATGGATTCTTGGGCTGGCAGCTCACTCACGGCTGGTGGGTTGGCAGTTGACTCACAGCTATTCCTTAAAATTCCATTTTAAGCAGGGTGCAAGGCCACCAAATTCAAATGCAGTTTCCTACCATTTCAAGCAGGGTGCAAGGCCACCAAATTCAAGTGCAGTTTCATACCATTTCAAGCAGGGTGCAAGGCCACCAAATTCAAATTAAGTTTCATATCATTTCAAGCAGGTTGAAACCACCATAAAACCACACAAAACACCACAAAACACCACAAAAAAACCACACTCATAATTCGGTAGACATTCAGTGTGTTCAGTTGATTCACAGCTCAGACAGAGAGTCGTGACCTCTCCCTCCCCATCTTGCAGAAACTTAGCCATTCCCACATTTCCGGGATTGATAGTCCCTCCCCCCCTCCCACCAGAAGGGGCATGGCCTTCATGGCGTGATTGACTGGAGAGAGAATCTCAACATTTTTTAGACATTAATAAGTCTTTTATTCTTCATCGATGGGGAAAATCCTCTTGTCTTGTGCAGCGGAGTGGGACTCTGAGTAAGATGGCCAAAAATCACAGCCGTATGTGGTAGCGTTTTTTTCTCAAATCAATATGCAGTGCAAACAGGAAGTGGTCAAGATTTGAGTTTTAATTATATAGATAATTCACATTGAATTGGCAAATGAATAATTCACCTTATAAATAAACTCTATTCATGTTCTCTAGAGATGATGCATGACCTGCTGAGTTACTCCAGCACTTTGTGTCGTTTGTTATAAAGCAGCATCTGCGGTTCCTTTTTGCCCAGATTTTTACTGCGCCTTTGTTGAATCTCCTCGTTGTGTCTACTTTGAGGATGTTTGTCTTCTCCATCCAATGGGAGTTCTGTGTGACCCTCTCACTACTCCCCCTCCTTGATTCCTTCAGCTCTCCTACTCTTCATGAGTTTTCCTCTCATCCAGCTTTCCTCCCCAACTACAATAAGCCTGAAGAAGGGTTCCGACCCAAAACGTCACCCATCCATGACCTCCAGTGATGCTACCTTAGTTACTGAGTTACTCCATTACTTTGTGTCTTTTCTGACCATCCTGCAGTTGAAAGAATCAGAAATTAAAAGCACATGAGATGTCTTAATAACAAATATGAACAATAAAGATTCAGAATACGATTATAAATATTTAATTATTAAAGGGATGAAAGCCTACAGATTCCTAATATTAAGTGCATGCTGGTTATATAATTAGACAAAACTACCGGCGTACATCAATCTTTGTTTTCCACAAACCCTCATGTAATCTTCAAACAGGCCTTGCACAGTGACAGGGATAATGACCTGTTTGAAGCATGCAAAGGGTTGGGGTTCTGTCAATGTCTGCAACGACAGACTGGCTAATGATAGATTGCAGTGGCCAAGGTATGGTTGTACGGTGTCTTTTACTGTGAATCATTTTATCATGAAAGAAAAACACTTTAAAGGGAAATGCTGTCTAGACAATTCTGATGTTTACAGATCATGAAGATGAGCAGAACATAGCAGCGGACTACAGAAGGACAAAGGAGCCAGCGTAAGCTGATACAGAAAGTCTATGTGGCAGCACCCTAGACCATCAGGACAGAAAAGGTAATTCAAAAAAGGAACCATGAACACTGAAGATACAGCAGAAACAAGTGGATGGTACACAAGGTCAGGTCAGTTGCATAGGAGCCTCAAGGTGCATATATAACCAGTGGCGGACTGGCCAGGGTGTCAGACCCAGTCCGCCACTGTATGTAAGACAATCAGAGTGTAGACTGAAGGAACTGCAGATGCTAGAATCTTGCACAGAACACAAAGTGCTGGAGTAATGCAGCGAGTCAGGCAGCGTCTCTGGAAGACATGGGTAAGTGATGTTTCAGGTCAGGACCCGTCATCTGACTGGGCCAGAAGAGAGCCATACCCATGCTAAAGAGAGTAGGTGTAAATTGTAGTCTACTTCAATGAATAGTTGGATTAGATTCACACAAAACTTCTGCCATGAACCCAATAGAAACTTAATAGTCCCAGACGGCCAAAACCAGGAAAATCAAACCAGTGCAGTTCATCCTTTATGAGTGAATTATTTTTGATAATCATAATGATTATGTTGGTGTGAAATGTTTCCCCAGAAATTCAAATGGGCATTCCTGGCTTGGGTAACTTGTGTGCTGCCAACACGCCTATCACTTTAGCCACACTGAGGATGGCACTAATTACAATGCAATGATTTCTGTGCAGCAATCTGGAGGAAATTAGATCATGTTCTTCCAGCAATGTTGAACATTCCCAGGAGAGCTAGGTTCTTCGACGATAATGCTGGGAGTTCAAGAGAGTCATGGGTGTTCTATTAGAGTCATGTAGTCATAGAGTCATACAGTGTGGGAGCAGGCCCTTCGGCCCAACGTCCACACCAGCCAACAATGTCCCAGCTACACTAGTCCCACTTGCCTGCGCTTGGTCCATATTCATCCAAACCGGTCCTATCCATGTACCTGTGTAACTGTTTCTTAAACGATGGGATAGTCCCAGCCTCAACTACCTACTCTGGCAACTTGTTCCATACACCCACCACCCTTTGTGTGAAAAAGTTACCCCTCGGATTCCTATTAAATCTTTTCCCCTTCACATTGAACCTATGTCCTCTACAAGATCTCCCCTCATCCTCCTGAGCTCCATGGAATAGAGACCCAGCCTACTCAACCTCTCCCGATAGCTCACACCCTCTAGTCCTGGCAACATCCTCATAAATTTTTTCTGAACCCTTTCAAGTTTGACAATATCTTTCCTTTCATATGGTGCCCAGAACTGAATACAATATTCTAAATGCGGTCTCACCAACGTCTTATACAACTGCAACATGACCTCCCAACTTCTATACTCAATACTCTGACAGATGAGGGTCAAAATGCCAAAAGCCTTTTTGACCACCTTATCTACCTGCGACTCAACCTTCAAGGACATGCACCTGTACTCTAAGATCCCCCTGCTCTACAACACTACCCAGAGGCCTGCCATTTATTGTGCCTGGCCAATCGATCCAAATTCTGCTGCAATCGTTCACAACCATCATCACTATCTGCAAAACCACTCACTTTTGTATCATCAGCAAACTTGCTAATTTTGCCCTGTATGTTCTCATCCAAATCATTGATGTAGATGACAAACAGTAACGGGCCCAGCACTGAATCCTGATATGAAACATCACATATCCATGTTCTCCAGCAATGCCGTCTGACCTGCTGAGTTACTCCAGCACTTTGTGTCTTCTTTTTGTAAACCAGCACCTGTAGCTCTTTGTTTCTACAAACCTGTTCGGCTGCTGCAAGTAAGTATTTCATTGTTCTGTTGTCAGTACATATGACAATCAAGCACTCTTGACTCTTGACCTCTTCATTGGCACCAGTCATCCTCACAGCAGAAGCATTGGTCCTTCCCTTCATACTCTACCCAATAGAATTGGCACAGGCCCAGATCATTCACCACCTCAAAGACCATCCTGCCCCATTGTCCTTCACTTCCTAACAGCACAGAGATCCTCAGGATAGGCTAGGTTTCAGTCATGGCCTCGGGCCTAGAATGGTATCTTCACCTGTGCATGAACGAGAACCATTCCCAACTGTGCACTATAGCAGTTAAATATATCCTTAATACTTACAAATAAACGTTGTGACTATAAACACGAAACGCTGGAGTAACTCAGCAGGTCGGGCAGCATGAAAATGAAAAGGTTATGTTTTGGGTCAGAACCCTTCTTCAGACTGACTTAAGAAGGGTTCTGACCCGAAACGTCATCTATTCCCTTTCTCCAGAGATGCTGCGCGACCCGCCGAGTTACTCCAACATTTGGTGTCTATCTTTAGTATAAACCAGCATCTGCATTTCCTTCCTACAAACTTTGTGACTGTCAAGTGAAATGTTCTAATTACTTTAAATAAAGAAAATAGAACATTGGCTCAAGTTGAGCCTCAAGGAATTATTCCATTGAATGGTTATTTTCTTATGGGACAGAGATATCCTCATTCCAAGAGCCTAACCCCTTTGTGAACCCGACGTTATGTAGCTGATCCTCATTTCAAGGACAATCCTCTCACTTCAGTGAAGTATTGAAAAATTACTGTGTTACTGGAGCAGATGGTTTTTTTCCAGTAAATGTTAAAAAGTAGCCCTGTCCATTCTAATTTGGATAAAAAGTTCCAGGGTTTGAAATAAATAAGGGTGAAGTTTTCTCCGCCTGTCTGTCCAAGATTCCTCCCTCAACCAACAGCATCAGATACAGATCAAGTATCATTTGTTGTTAGACACAAAATGCTGGAGTAACTCAGCGGGATGCGCAGCATCTCTGGAGAGAAGGAATGGTTGATGTTTCAGGTCGAGACCCTTCTTCAGACTGAGGGTCAGGATAGAGGGAGACACAGAGATAAGGAAGAGTAAAGTGTGAGAAAACGAGACATTATTTGTTGTTTCTGGGGCTCTTAAATACACGGTGGGATGTTATATTTGCTAGCACAACAATACTGCACTTCAAAAGTAATTAATTCATTGTGAAATGTGTTGGGATGGTCGGGGACATGCTAAGATCAAAGTTATCTTTTACACACGATATACTTCGTATTGTGTCAAACAATATAAATGAAGGGTTACAAGTACAAAACCATTAGGAGCAAATTAAATTCCCAGCAAACTTGACTATCATTTATACTCAAATGTTATCAGACTCCCCTTAGCTTCGAAGGTCAGACAACTGCGTAAATCTGCACATATACACACATTTATTCCTCTTTAAATATATTATTAACTCAGTGTAGGTTCACAATAAAAGATAGGATTTTCTCGGTTTGAGTGGCTGAGCTTGCTGCTACCTTTATGAGTTGAAATGATTTGGGAAGCAGTTCCTGTCTTAGAGCCAAGGTAAACAGGGCAGATTTAAAAACATTTTCTCTTAAAGAAAGTATTGATAAAAAAATTATTCTTCAGTTTATCTCAGAGTGGTAACTGGCAAAGATTAAGTAATACATTTTAATATCTCCAACACCACCTGATTGTTATAGTCATACAGTGTTGAAACAGGCCCTTCGGCCTGACTTGCCCATGCAGACCAACACCCCCCATCTACACTAGTCACTCTGCCTTGTTTTAACCTGGATTGGATTGCAAGGAATTTAAGAACTGACCTACTCCTCAAGTCAAGTCAATTTTATTTCTATAACACATTTAAAAACAACTCTCGTTGGCCAAAGTGCTGAGGGAGAGATAGGAAGGGGAGGAGACAGCAAGGGCTAACAACATTGGGAGAATTCAATGTTCATGCCCCCAGGATGCAGACTCCCCAAGCGGAATATGAAAATATCTCTAACTAACCCTCCTTCTTCCCAGTTCTCCGACCAGTCTTACCGTCTCCGACTATATTTGATCTCTATTTGCTTTGTTTATCTTCTCCCAGCTAACAATGGCCTATTCTACATTTTCCTTGATCTCCATTCCCTTTGTCCTATATTCATACCCTACACTTCCTCATCTATGTATCTCCCTCTCCCCTGACAGTCTGAGAAGGGTCTCGACCCAAAATGTCTCTAGAGACTCTAGAGACATTTTGTGTCTATCTTCAGTTTAAACCAGCATCTACAGATCCTACCTACATATCACTATTCAAATCTGTTTCCCTCACTGTATTTGCGATCCTTGATTCATCAGAGAATCAATACTGTCACTTTCAGGCAGGAGAACTGACACTTATGGAAATTTTACCGCTGAAAGCTTTATGGTAAGCAATCAGGAAGCAAAAGTATACCCGAATTTTTAGGAAATCAAGAAATAAAACAGCATAATAAGAGGCACAAATAACTGGAACAATCTTGAAGCTGAAACATAACTTTGATTTAAACATGTTTGTTGTCGTCTAATGCAAATTGTATTTTCTGCTGAATGCCATTATTGTGAAAATCTCTGTATATAAAATAATATCCTTGTGAAATATTTACGAATCTGTCATCTAAGTTGAATTCCTTTCAGTTTTGAATGCCCCAACAATGACAAGCCCATTTCCCACCCCCACCTAGTTCTGTTTCTCCTGCATGTCTTAAATCCTGACACTGATGTCTATCTGCTTCTTTGATATTGACAGGGAATCTATCCACTTTCGTGTTCATGTCTCCATTTTGTTTCAGCCTCTGCTGCTGTTGATGGCTGTTCCCTTTTATCCTCAAGTCAATGAAAAACCAATAGTTCTTTCTGGTTGTGAATGTCATTTAAATCCTCGACACATTCGTAGCTTTGCATCGTCACATTGGATTGGCGATCTGTGTTTGATATACTTTGCAAAAAACATCTTAGGCATAAAATTGAATTTAACCCATTATCCGGACAACATTTCATTGGATGGGACAATGAAGAAGTGGTTCTGTGTGCTTTTCAATAACTGCTGAAAATTACTTTGCTATGTAGCAAGGAACTGCAGATGCTGGTTTAAACCGAAGATAGAGACAACAAGCTAGAGTAACTCAGCAGATCACATCTCTGGAGAAAAGGAATATGTGACGTTTCAGGTCGAGACCTTCTTCAGACCTTCTTATTGGTTTTATGTTCTTTCACAAAACAATAGATGCCCGAAGGGTCAGATTCCATGAATTTTACTCATTTGTATTCCTTCAAGGTAACTTTGAAAATTAAACTGAAGATTTTAAATGAAACCATGCTTCCAATCCAACAACACACATATTCAGGAGTGAATCTCAGGTTTATAAATTTGATCAATGGGTAGGATAGGTTTAGAAGTATATGGGCCGAACGAAGGCAGGTGGGACTGGTATAGATGGGGCATGTGGGCCAGCATGGGCAAGTCGGGCCATAGGGCCTGTCTCAACGCTGTATAACTCTATGACTCTGTAACAATCAGGTGGTGTTGAAGATGTTAAAATGTATTACTTACTCTTTACCTGTTACCACACTGAAATAAACTGAAGAATAATGTTTTAATCAATATTTTATTAAAAGAAAATGTTTTAAAAATCTTCCTGTTTACCTTGGCTCTAAGACAGGAACTGCTTCCCAAATCATGTAATCTAATAAAGGTAGCAACAAGCTCTGCCACTCAAACCAAGAAAATCCTAGCTTTTATTGTGAATCTAGACTGAGTTAATAATTTTTTTAAAGAGGAATAATGGATGTAAATGTAGATAGGTTAGGTAATAAGTTTGCAGATTACACCAAAATTGGGTGACTTGCGTACAGTGAGGAAGGATGTCAAAGTTAACAACAGGATAGTGATCAGCTACAGAAATGGGCGTAGAAGTGGCAAATGGAGTTTAATCCGAGCAAGCATGAGGCATTGCACTTTAGGAGATAAAATGTAAGGAAAAAGTATATAGTTAGTGGTGGGGCATAATGGCATTGATGTGCAGTGGGATATTGTGGTCCAAATCCATAGCTCCCTGAATGTAGCAACCCTAGTAGATTGAGTGGTGAGGAAGGCGAATGGTAAACCTGCGTTCATCAGTTGGAGCATTGAGATTAAGTCAGGAAGTCATGTTGCAGCTTTATAGAACATCGATTAGATAGCGTTTAAGAAGGAACTGCAGATGCTGGAAAATCGAAGGTACGCAAAAATGCTGGAGAAACTCAGCGGGTGAGGCAGCATCTATGGAGCGAAGGAAATAGGCAACGTTTCGGGCCAAAACCCTTCTTCAGACTCTTTTGTTGGAGGGCAGGGGGATCACAGAGAGGGGGCAGTTGGAGAGGAGGTTGTGAAACTGTCTGAAGAAGAGTTTCGGCCCGAAACGTTGCCTATTTCCTTCGCTCCATAGATGCTGCTGCACCCGCTGAGTTTCTCCAGCATTTTTCCATACCATCGATTAGATAGCATTTGATGTTTTGTGTGTAGTTCTGGTCACCCCAATATGGGAAGGATGTGGCGGCTTTGTTGAGGGACAAGGTTTACCACAATGCTGCCTGGATTACAAGGTATTGCAGTAGCTTTAAGCAGAGGATGGATAAACTTGCATTGTTTTCTGGAGCATCAGAGGCTGAGTGGAGACCGGATAGAAGTGTGTAAAACACCGAGGCACATAGATAGGACCCAGACAAAACTTTTATCCCAGGGTGAACATTTCAACGATTAGCGGGCATAGCTTTAAAGAGAGGGGGAAAATGTTTAAAGGAGTTGCGCACTGCAAGATATTTATATATAGAGAGGTGGGCCCCAGGGACATACTGCTAGGTGTGGTGGTGCTCAGCTACGATGGTGGCATTTAAGAGGCTTTCGGATAGACATATAGATTAGCAGGGAATGGAGTAGTATGGATTATGTGCCGACAGGGGAGATTAATTAAACTTGGCATCATGTTGGGCATGGACATTTTGGGCTGAGTTACTCCAGCATTGTGCATCTACTTATGGAAAATGCTTTCCATGTGCCCATAAAATATAAACGCTCGTGATTTTTACATTTACAGTTATCATCCTTTAGTTACCCAGGAATTAAAATAAATTCACATTTATTTGAAAGGAAACTCTTAAACTGTGTTACTCATCTTTCCCTTTTGCCCATAAACACCAAATGATTAAACACATAATCTAATGTTGAGTGAGTAAGTGTTGAAATCCGATATTCAATAATAGTATTCATAATGTATTTTAGATTTACTAATAAGAAAGGCAGCTACAGTACTTACACCTTGAAGTAGAACTAGTCACATACAGCTCATTAACAAATACAGCAGAAAATACTTGGTTGGTGTAGATAGACACAAAGAGCTGGAGTAACTCAGCGGGTCAGGCAGCATTTCTGGAGAAAACAACTGAAGGTCTGAAGAAGGGTCTTGACCTGAAACGTCAACTATTCCTCCTGGTCTGAAGAAGGGTCTCAACCTGAAAAACATCACCTATTGCTTTACCCCAGAGATGCGACCTGTCCCGCTGAGTTACTCCAGCATTTTGCGTCTATCTTCGGTGTAAACCAGCATCTGACACACTTGGATGGTCTGTAATAGTTCAGCATCTATTTTGATGTCGAACACATAGTTAGTGTTCATTGGGGCATCTACAATAAGGTGAATAATTGCCACTGGTGGATGGGAATGCAGAGATACGTGTACAATTGATGAGCCATTAGAACAAGAAATTACAGATGGTGGTTTACAAAACTAGCCATCACCTTATTAGAGAACAGAGCAGGACTGTGGGGCTGAGTGTAATATCCTTGCTCCTGATTCATATGTTTGAATGTACTAAGCACCTGTGAGACCGAACAGCAGAAAAAAACTTTTCAGAGAATAGGAAAGGAAGCGTGAAGATAAAAGTCAGAATGTACAAAAGAACGGCAGCAGATGTCAGTTTTAAAAGAAAGATTTGATGGATATTCATTCCTTCCACCATTTTAGCATGTTTGACAATTCCACCTGTCAATGAGATTAAAGTGGCAGAAACAATGACAAATGCCCCAAACAGAAAGATTTCAGAAAGCCAGCGTGGGTCGTGTATTGTTTTTTAACGGTGAGAGGAGCAACTAGCAGGCAATTTATTTAACCTTGATGGAAGGCACTGAGGTCGTCAAACATGAAAATGCAGTTAACTTTCCTACAGCTCCTTTCAGATGGATTATCCACAGCCTCACAATTCTTTACTGTGGTAGTTCATGTTTCCTCACACGCCAGAGGGGATAACCTTGTCTAAACAGATCAAGATCAAACGAAGGAAATTCGGATGCCACCAGATGGAAAGTAAATGGTGGATAAAACTTTGCTCGCTGACAGGATTTTTTGGAAGTCTAACTATTAAAAAGAGCTCTCTGCATTTGCTACATCCTTTGAAAGTTCAATTCAAAGTTGGCACTTGCAAAGGTGGCCTGACTAAAGTTACAGGTGCATCGCTCTTTGCTTGATAAAGCAGTTTTGAAGCAGGCATATGTAGTAAATAGATCAAATAGTCTTTCAGGTTTATCTTCCATTGGAAAGCAGCCACAAAGTAACTCATAATCCCGCCTGTGTAATTAACAGTCACCATGCTCACTGAAGAAGAAAGAGAGAGTATGTGTAGACTTTTCAATATTTATGAGTTTTATAAAGGCAGCTCACAGTGGAGACGATCAGAGTTCATCGGATAATGCTTCTTCTAAAATATTCGATCTGCTCTTGAATTTATTAAGCTGAATTTGCCCTTCCTGCAACATAACAAAGGTTTTCAGCACGAGAAGGAAATGGCTGCCTCTGAGGATGTATTTTTTGTTTTCATTGCTCGTACAATTTATTTCTAACGTATAATTCATTTTGCATAGTGCTGCCTCAATTCTTGGGAGTAAGTTGGGACCATAGCCTTTTAGAAATCTCTAACAATAAATTAATTCAATGGTCACTCAGCTGGTTATCATTCAAAGTGTGGAGTCAAATACTGTTTATCTGTTCTGTCTGATGGTATGTGAAGCATACAAAAATCACCCAGAATATTGATTTCTTTAACTTCAAGTAACCCTTGCTTTTCTTCTCTCTCCATCCCTCCCCATTCCTGGTTCTCCAATCAGTTACATTAAATTATATCTCTATATGCTCTGTTGTCACCTTCTATTGATCTATTCTATATTTTCCTTGATTGATATCCCATTTTCACACCTTCCACTTCCTTATCACTGAGTCACCAGCTCCCCCGACTCTCAGTCTGAAGAAGGGTCTTGACCCGAAACATCACCCATTCCTTCTCTCCAGAGATAATAATAATAATAATAATAATAATAATAATAATATATTTTATTGTCATTGCACGTCAGTGCAACGAGATTTAGTATGCAGCTCCAACCGATGAAAAAGAAAAGTAAAATAAATAAATAAGCTGTGTGTCGTGACCATCCGAGGGAGACAGTCTAGGGGGGGTGTGGGGGTGGGGGGCACTCAGCAGGGCCGGTTCAGAGCCGCTATAGCTCTGGGAATAAAGCTGTTTCTGAGTCTGGAGGTTCGGGCGTAGAAGGCCTTGTAACGTCTGCCGGAGGGAAGTAGTTCGAACAGTCCGTTACAGGGGTGTGAGGAGTCTTTGTGGATGCTGAGGGCCTTCCTGAGGCACCGTGTGTGGAAGATGCCCTCCAAGGCTGGTAGCTCTGTCCCAATGATCCTATGCGCTCTGTGGACGACGCGCTGAAGAGCTCTCCTCTCCGCCTCCGTGCAGCTGAGATATCACACAGAGATGCCATACGTTAGTATGCTCTCTGTGGTGCAGCGGTAAAACATTGTCAGCAGCTGTTGGGGCAGACCAGTCTTTTTTAATGTCCTCAGGAAGAACAGTCGTTGCTGTGCCTTCTTGACCAGCGCGGCGGTGTTGGTGGACCAGGTGAGGTCTTCTGAAATGTGAGTGCCCAGAAACTTAAAGCTGGACACTCTCTCTACACTTTCCCCGTAAATGGAGATTGGGGCGTATTCTCCATTATGGGACCTCCTGAAGTCAATAATCAGCTCCTTGGTCTTGGAGGTGTGTAGTGACAAGTTGTTGCGTGTGCGCCAGTCCGCCAGGTTCTGCACCTCCGTCCTGTATTTTGTTTCATCACCATTGGTGATCAGCCCAATCACTGTAGTGTCGTCTGCAAACTTCACGATGGTGTTGGTGTCGAATGCAGGAATACAGTCGTGAGTGAAGAGGGAGTAGAGCATGGGGCTTAGATGCTGCCTGTCCTGCTGTTCCTCCAGCATTTTGTGTCTATCTTCGGTGTAAACCAGCATCTGCAGTTCCTTCCTACACACTCAGAATTATACATGTCTCGACATAAAACGTTACCCATTCCATCTATCCAGAGATGCTGCCTGACCTGCTGAATTGCTCAATCAATTAATTAATTGGTTTAGTTCCGTTTAGTTTTGTTTAGAGATGCAACGTGGAAACAGGTCCATCGTCCCACCGAGTCTACACCAATCACCCGCACGCTAGTTCTATCCCACACGCTAGGGATAATTTACAGAAGCCAGCTAACTTCCAAACCTGTACATCTTTGGAATATGGGAGGAAACCGGAGCATCCCGGGATTTCCTGATTCTTGCTGTATATTCAATGCCCCTAGCAATGAAGGCAAGCATACTGTACATCTTCTTAACAACCCAATGTACTAATATTGCCACCTCCAGTGAACTACGAACTTGGACTCCAAAATCACTCTGCACATCAATGCCGTTAAGGGTCTTGGCATTAATTATATAAAACTCACTGGTACTCCTTTGGATGAGAAACTAAACCAAAACTGTTTCCTACCATTTCACTCTAGATCTGGCATTAAAAAAATCCACAATCATTCAAAGAGCATGGGAGTTTTCTTGGGATTCTGACTAATCTTATCCATAGGTAGTACCTCAAGTTTGGGGATGATTTCAACATAGAACATGGAATATAGAACAACACTGCACATGAACAGTCTGTGCCGACCTTGATGTTGCAGGCGAGCGGGGTCAAGCTTTCCAGTAGGGCCTGCCTCGCCCACCGTGGACGTCGAAGGAACCCGCACAACGAAGGTGAGGAGGGACCCGCAAGCAACCGCCGTGAGCGAGGTGGACTGTCGGAGAGGGAGGAGGGCCGTTGTAGAGAGAGGGGACCATCAAGATCGAGGAGGGCCATCAGAGAGCGAGGAATGTCATCAAAGAGGGAACAGGTTGTCGGAGAGCAAGGTTTGCCATTGTATTGTATTGTATTGTATTGTATTGTATTCAAATTTATTGTCATTGTCTCAGTTAGAGACAACGAAATGAATTTCCCTTACAGGCAGTATCATAAAAATAAAAATAAATAAATAATAATAAATAATAAAACATATTAAAAATAAAATAGAATTTAAAAAAAAGCACAATCACTGAAAGTCCACGACACAACATAACACAGTGGCACCAAGGTGAGGAAGGCACCATAGTCCAGCCAGCCTCCCCTCCGTTCTTCCCAGATGTTCACTCGTGGTCGAGGCCTTCCGAGCACCCGCAGTCGCCGCACCGGGTGGCCCGATGTTCAGGCCCTCACGCCGGGCTGGTGGAACGCCGACGCCGAACCCCGACGGTGAACATCCTCCTCCTCAGCGGCCCGGACCTCCTGATCAGCCGCCTCCCGCAGCCGGTGTCCGCAGCTCCCGAGTCCGCAGGCCGGGCGGAGTCGCAGGACCCCGCGCTGTCCATCAGCGCCGCCCGTGTTGGGAGCCCGCAAACCGCAGCTCCATTGGAGAGCCAGGTGGGCTGTTAGAGAGCGTGGAGGATTATTGAAGAGCGAGGAGTGGTGTCAGAGCGAGGTGAGCCATCAGGGAGCCAAGGGAGGCCATCGGAGAGCAAGAAAAGCTGCCGAGAATGAAGGGGGATCCAGTGGGGGGGCGGTCTGCTACAAGGTGTGGCAGTGGGCAGTAGACAGGAATATTCAGTGAACCTTTGTAACTTTGTTGGTGCCCAACATGGCGAAACTTGCGTACTGCCCGGGTGAGGTCTGCTATATGATTTTAGAGTAACTCAGCGGGACAGGCAGCATCTCAGGAGAGAAGGAATGGGTGATGTTTCGGGTCGAGACCCTTCTTCAGACCCGAAACGTCACCCATTCCTTCTCTCCAGTGATGCCGCCTGTCCCGCTGAATTACCCCAGCTTTTTGTGTCTATCTTTGGTTTAAATCAGCATCTGCATTTCCTTCCTACACATTTCATCTGCTACTGTATATGATTTTACTGGGTTGTATGCAAAACAAAGCATTACACCGTACCTAGGTACATGTGGCAATAAATATCATTGAATCATTGTGAAGATAAACTCATTTTATCTGCCTGCACACAATCCATGTCCCTCCATATACACGCACCTATGTAAAAGCCTCTTAAATACCAATATCATATTAGCCTCCACCACCATTCCTGGCAGCTTCCACTATTTCAGAAGCGTGAATGATGACCACACTTGGGTCGTTTTAATTTAGGATAGTTATTTTATATTAGTCCCCACGTTTGGATTGCCCGGGCCTGGCTAGCTAATATCTTTCTTCATCCATCATCTAAAGACAACCCATTGTTGTTTATGCTATAAATTGATTCTTAAAATTATAACATTGTTTAAATTCAAAAAGTAACTTGTTTGCTGTAATGGGTGAATTGATATAATGCACACAGTGTTGGAATACAAATACTTTTATAATGCTGACCTCGATTACACCACACCATTGGAGACCTGGTTCAGTAAAAATATGTCCCCTGTCGTACATCTATGCAGTATGTCCAACCTGCAATTAAATTCCACCTCTGCAACTCTGGCCCATTGGACCAAGATGTTCAGAAGTGCATTATAATTCAGGGTCCCGACCCGAAACATCGTCTCTCCATGATCTCCAGAGATGTTGCCTGACCCACTGAGTTAGTCCAGCACTTTGTGTTCCATACATACTGTGTAGACCAGCTATTGTGTGCAAGTAAGGAAGGATTTCAATCACAGTGTATTTTAAGCTTTGTTTTTATTGGATTGTGCTGTTAGCTTGTAACTCCCTTGGCATTCATATTGATCATGCCTTACAGGCAAAAATGGATACCACATATCTAAATAGTTCAATGACAAAAATCCATCAAAAGCAACAACAACAACAATTGAATAGCTTTGCCTCCTCGGTCATGCATAAACAGGAAATTCCTGAGGTCACTTGGTGGAATGGTACAGTTGTTATCTTCCTCGAGCTAGTCTAGCCCTTGGGAATGATGAGATTGATCTGTCATTTATGGTGAAGATTAGGCTCTCTGAGTTTGATCTACATGGACACAATGTGCTGAGAACTCCCACATAGTGTCTGTAGGTTTAAGAAACCGGTTCAGAACTGAACGTCATGAATTTTTCATAATTACATCTTCACATTCCGAAAAGAGAAACTGGGTCACAAAGGAAGCTCTGATGGTTCTGAGGAAAAGACACAGCTTGTTTTAATGTTTTCCTCATGGAGATAAGAAGACTTCAGGCTGTCGAGAGGCAGCTTTAGTAACAGCCCAGTGTCACATTTGTAGACTGAACTTACAGTATTCTGGTACATTTTATGTCTGAATCTTTACCCATATTTTGCTGTGAAATTCATAACAAATGCGTTAAACTTATTTGTATAATGGAAATAACACATCGTAAAATGCTTTAGGCAGTCAGAATACAGAACACAGGAAATCTTGTCATTAATATGGTCAATAATTTCAGTAATGCATTGCTATGAGAGAACCCAAAAAGCCCAATGAACTTTACCCAAAGATCACAAATTCACCCCATTACCTACTAATTTGCTGAGAATTACGTATCAAACTTGTATCTAAATACTCATTCTCCTGCCTATTATTAAGTCTTTCTCACTCATTCAGGGTCCATTTGACACGTTGTTTGCATCAAGGTCACCATGTCAAGGGCATATTATGTTTGAATGAGCACTAGAGTTTACAACCTCAGTATAATGTTATTCTACAATTAACATATCAGGTCTTCACATTCTTTTCTACAGATGAATGGTAGCACTATAGTTAGCTTCTCTGAATTAATTTAATAGGGCAGAACTTGACATAAGCATTAATTATCACTATATATTACTAAGTTAACTCTTGCAAAAGATCTGCCTCTACGAGTAACAAAAATAGTTTG
This sequence comes from Amblyraja radiata, assembly GCF_010909765.2. Classification (NCBI taxonomy): domain Eukaryota; kingdom Metazoa; phylum Chordata; class Chondrichthyes; order Rajiformes; family Rajidae; genus Amblyraja; species Amblyraja radiata. Next base: position 2,023,176 of record NC_045981.1, read on the forward strand.
AATATTTTAAACACCCACAAAGAGTTGGTTTTCAAAGAACCTATTTTCTGTGATAGATACATTAAGCGGATTTTCAATTACATAAATATTATATTGCCTGCCTGTTTCTTTTAGGTTTTACTGTGATCTTCTGAATATACCAGATAAATTAGGAAAATAAGAACAATGCATCATATAATAATATAATTCACTACTACAGGTACCACCAATTTTAAATAAACTTCCCGTTCTCATTATCTATTTAATTTGATTTATAATGTACACAATCATGAGAGGAATAGATCAGGTAAACACAGTCTTGCCCAGAATAGGGGAATCAAGAACCAGAGGACATAGGTTTAAGGTCAGGGGGGGAAAGATTTAATAGGAGCCTGAGGGAAACATTATTACATAAAGGGTGTAGGGTGTATAGAACGAGCTGCCGAGTAGGTAGTAGAGGCAGGTACCATTGCAACATTTAAGAAACATTTAGACTGGTAGATCGCCAGGATAGATTTAGAGGTAAACAAGACCAAGGGGGACCCGTTGGGTCCCGTTCCTCAACGCGCGGTTGGGAGGTGGGTGGGGGGGGAGGGGGACGGGGCAGCCTGCGGCGTCACACACACACTAACCACATCCCCCCCCACACACACACTAACCACAACCCCCCACACACTAACCACACACCCCCCACACACACACTAACCACACGCCCCCCCCACACACACACGCACTAACCACACACCCCCACATGCACACACACACACTAACCACACCCCCCCACACACACATTAACTACACCCCCCCACACACACACACACGACCACACGCCCCCCCCCCACACACACACACTAACCACACCCCCCACACACTAACCACACCCCCCCACACACACTAACCACACCTCCCCACACACACATTAACCACACCCCCCACACACACACACACTAACCACACCCTCCCACACACACACTAATCACACCCCCCCACACACACATTAACCACCCCCCCCCACACACACACACTAACCACACCCCCCCCACACACACACAACCACACACCCCCACACACCCCCCACTAACCACAACCCCCCCCCACACACACTAACCACACCCCCCCCACACACACACACAACCACCCCCCCACACACACACTACCACACACCCCCCCACCACACACACACTAACCCCCCCCCACACCCACACACTACCCCACACCCCCCCACACCCACACACACGAACCACCCCCCCCCCCCACACACACTAACCACACCCCCCCCACACACACACACACTAACCACACCCCCACACACACACTAACCACACCCCCACACACACACTAACCCCACCCCCACACACACACACACACTAACCACACCCCACACACACACACTAACCACACCCCCCCCCACACACACACTAACCACACCCCCCCCCACACACACACACTAACCACACCCCCACACACTAACCACCCCCCCCACACACACTAACCACACCCCCCACACACACTAACCACACCCCCCCCACACACACTAACCACACGCCCCCCCCACACACACACTAACCACACGCCCCCCTTGATATTATATTAATATTATTCATTGGCTCCTTTTACCCCATCTCTGCCCCATATGTATAAAAGCAAACAAACAATAATAGTGCAAAGACAAAAACAATGCCTCTATTGTTCAGTCTATGTAGTTCAGAGTTTATTTGGAGGTTGTAGTGTTTAGTTGCCTGATGGTTGTAGGGAAGAAGCTGCTCATGAACCTAGACTTTACAGTTACAGGCTCCTATAGTTTCTTCCCGATGGCAGGAGTGAAATGAGAGTGTGGCCAGGGTGGTGTGAGTTTCTGATGATGCTGGCTGCCTTTTTTAGGTCTTCAGATATATGCATGCCCAACAATTTGACGTTTTTGACTTCCTCCACCACCTTGCCATCAATGAAGGTCTGTGGATCCTCAGCCTTCGTCTTCCCAAGAACAAAAGAAAAAACAGCAAAAATAAATTAAATATATAAAAACAAACAAACAATATAGTGCAATCAAGGCCATTTGGTTCGGAGCTTAGTTGGAGTTCATACTGTTCAATAGTCTGATGGTTGTTGGGAAGAAGCTGCTCCTGAACTTGGACATTACAGTTTTCATTCTCCTATACCTTCTTCCGAACGGCAGGAGTGAAATGAGAGAGTGGCCAGGGTGATGTGGATTCCTGGTGATGCCGGGTGTCTTTTTGAGGCAGCACCCCTTATAGATCCTTTCGATGGAGGGGAGGTCAGTACCCATGATAGACTGGATAGTGTTCCCCACTTTTTGCATTTTTCTTCATTCCTGGAAGTTCAAGTTGCTGAACCAGACCATGAACAGACTAGTCAATATGCTCTCCACTGTACACCTGTAGAAGACCAAGAGAGTATTCATCGACGTACTGAATCTCCTCAATCTTCATAGGAAATAGAGGCGTTGATGGGCTTTCCTTAAAGCAGCACACCAGCAATTCGGATGGCATCGTATGTTTAGTTTAGATCGAAGGTAGACACAAAAAGCTGGAGTAACTCAGCGGGTCAGACAGCATCTCTGGAGAAAAAGAATAGGTGGCATTTTGGGTCGAGAGTCTGAGGTCCACACCGACCAGCAATCACACAGTACATTAGCCAATCCTACACACTAGGGACAATTTACAACTTTTTTTTAACCTAAAAGCCAATTAACCCACAATCCTGAAAATAGACACAAAAAGCTGGAGTAACTCAGTGGGACAGGCAGCATCTCTGGAGAGAAGGAATGGGTGACATTTCAGGTCGAGACCCGACCCAAAACATCACTTAGTCCTTCTCTCCAGAGATGCTGTCTGCCCCGCTGAGTTACTCCAGCATTTTGTGTCTTTCTTCGGTTTAAATCAGCATCTGTAGTTCCTTCCTCCACATATGTTTTGTTATGTTTAGTTTAGAGATGCAGTGTGGAAACAGGCCCTTCAGCCCACCGGGTGCACGCCAGCCAGTGATCTCCGCACATTAACACTTTCCTACACACATTGGGGACAATTTTTTACATTGATACCAAGCCAATTAACCTACGTCTTTGGAATGTGGGAGGAAACCGAAGATTTTGGAGAAAACCCACGCAGGTCACGGGGATATCGTACAAACTCCGTGCAGACGTAGTCAGGATCGGACCCAGTTATCCGGCACTGTAAAGCAATAGCATAACCGCTAGGCCACCATTATTCACAAATCATTTTCATCTTAATGTAAAATGCCCTCCTCTGGTGTCAAAATATTTGTTCTCTCAAGTTCCACGGGAAACCTCTGTTAATCTTTGTATCTACACTAACTACAGGGATAATTGGACGTGTATTTCAATTGATGTTGTATTTATTGAGCTATTGGTAAATTATACATCATCTTCTTCTTCCTGCCAGTGGAGCAGATGCATTTCCTTACTCAGGCAAAAGTGGTAGAATAATTAGGTCAGAGAAGGGGACTGGAGTAACTCAGCGGGTCAGACAGCTTCTCCTGGTGGACTTGGTGTCTAACCCAGATTTGGGCAACACCTTGGGAGAGAACATCAGACTGTAGATCACCAGCGACCCGAAACATCACCCATTCCTTCTCTCCAGAGATGCTGCCTGTCCCGCGGAATTACTCCAGCATTTTGTGCCATTCTTCGATTTAAACCAGCATCTGGAGTTCTTTCCTACACATTCAGACTGGAAAGGATAGAAGGAGGGTTAGGTAAAATGTCTCCATCATTCAGTAAGGTCAATATTGATCTAATTTTGGCTTCAATTCCAAGTTCCTTCCAATGCCTATAAATCCTAAGTTCCCCTTTGTTAAGAATCCATCTGATTCTTGATTATATTTAAAGAATCAGTCGACACAATTCTGTCGAGAAGAGAATCTCAAAGATTCACAATCCTCTGAGAGAAGAAATCTGTGTCTTGAATGAGTATCCCTTTATTCCAAGGCTTAGATAGAATGGATGTGGAGAGGATGTTTCCAGTAGTGGGAGAGTCTAGGACCAGAGAGCACAGCCTCAGAATAGAGATAACGAGGAATTTATTTAGCTAGTGCCTGGTGAATCTGAGGAATTGATGGTGATGGAGGCCAAAACATTGGGTATTTTTAAAGTGGAGTTGAATAGGTTCTTGATTAGTAAGGGCATCAAAGGTTATGGGGAGAAGGCAGGAGAATGGAGTGGAGAGGGAGAAACAGATCAGCCATGATCGAATGGTGGAGCCGACTCAATGGGCCCAATGGCCTAATTTGCACCAATATCGTATAGTCTTATGAACATTGCCCCCTAGTTCTAGTCTTGTGTCTTGAGACCCAGATCTCCCCAAACACCCGCACTTTTGCACCATTTCCCAAAGCTGGGAAACGTCACATTTCCCCTCATTGCAGTCTCGCTGAAACTCCCGAAATGTCCGTATCCCTTTGAAGAGAGTCTGTGTCCTGACTTCCAAATCCATCTTTGTTTTGTCAATAAACTTGACAATATTAAACTTAATTCCTTCATCAAAGTCATTAATACAGATCGTAAAATAGTGCGGAACCCAGCAGAGATCAAGGAGACATTCTGCTGGGTACAAATTGCCAATATGAAGATAACCCATTTGTTCCTGATCTTTTTCCAACACGTCTGTTCATCAATCCTCTGTCCATGCTAATACGTCGCCCTCAATCCCATGAGCTCTTATCTTGTACAGTAACCTTCTATTCATTTAATTAAACGTCCTTTGAAGATCTAAGCACACTACATATATGAATTCCACTCTACTTAGCTTCCTGGCAGCATCCTCAATGGACCCAAATACAATTTTGGTGTTGACGTCCCTTTATAAAACCATATTCATACTGATTAAGTATTCCACTATGATGTATTTAATTATAGATTCCATCATTTTTCTTGGCAGATGAAGTTAGGCTAACTGGCCTTTAGATTGCTGTTCATTCTTTTCCTCATTTCATGAACCGTGGCATTACATTTTCCACTTTACATAGTCTAGGGACTTTCCTGAATCTAGGGACTTTTGGAAGATCACTACCAATGTTTTTCCTACTCTTTTAGAAATCAAAGATGCAGGACTGTGGGTGCAGGGGGATTTGATAGCCCCAAGTTCCATTAGTTTGTCTGTACTTTTCTTGTAAATTATATTCAATATTTTAACTTTATAGACATCAGTCCACTGAGTTCACGCTGACCAACGATCACCCCATGCAGTAGCACTATCCCACACACTAACGGACAATTTATAATTTTACTGAAGCCAATTAACCTACAACCCTGTATGTCTTTGGAATGTGGGAGGAAATCAATGTACCCGTAGAAAACCCACGTGGTCACAGGTAGAACGTACAAACTCCACACAGACCGCACCCATAGTTAGGATCGAAACTAGGTCTCTGGCGCTGTAAGGCAACATCTCTACCGCTGCGCTGCTGTGCTGCCCTTCAATTGATCATCATTCAAAGTTCTTCAATTGATCATCAATCGAAGTCCATCTGTCTCGGTTGTCCTTCGTTACTATCCGTGACTTTTTCTATGCTGAATGATTTTAAATATTTAGCTTAGTTTAGTTTAGAGATACACTATGGCCACCGGCCCTTCAGCCCACCAAGTCCACACCAACCAGTGGACCTCGCACACTAACACAATTCCAGATCTTTATATTATGCCTTTACTTTGCTGTCCTTTAATTCTCTGCTCTCAGTTTCTTACCAACAAAGTCATCTCCTTTCTATTCTTTTCTGTTATTCCATGCTTGTAATATTGCCTGCATCTATATTACTAAATGTAAGATCTTGACCACTTCCTGTTTTTCTGTTTTATGAGTTTTGAAAACACGCTGCCACTTATGGCTGTGATTTTTGGCCATCTTACTCAGAGTCCCCCTCCGCTGCACAGGACAAGAGGATTTTTCCCATCAATGAAAAATAAAAAAGAGTTTTTAATGTTTAAAAAATGTTGGCATTCTCTCTGCTGCCCCTGCTGGTGGGAGGGGGAGGGACTATAAAACCCGGACGTGTTGTGCCTCATTCAGTCTCTGCAAGATGGAGGAAGCGAGAGGGTCACGTCACGTCTCTCTGAGCTGTGAATAGCACTGAACACATGTCTACTCAACTGTGAGTGCCCTTAATGAGGTTTGAAAATGAAAATGTGGTTGCTTTGAAATGCCGCACTGCAAATGGTTGTTGGTGGTGGTAACTGCTTTGAAATGCTGCACTGCAAATGGTTGTTGGTGGTAACTTGACAACTTCCTGTTTGCACTGTATATTGATTTTAGATAAAACGCTACCATTTACGGCTGTGATTTTTGTCCATCTTACTCAGTCCCCCTCCGCTCATCAGGTGCAGAGGATTCTTCCCATCAATGAAAAATAAAAGTGTTATTAGTGTTTTAAAAAATGTTGAGATTCTCTCTCCTGTCAATCACGCCATGAAGACCACGCCCCTTCCGGTGGGAGGGGGGAGGGATTATAAAACCCAGAAGTGTGGGTGTGGCTCAGTCTCTGCAAGATGGGGGAGGGAGAGGTCACGATTCTGTCTGGGCTGTGAATCAACTGAACACACTGAATTTCTACTGAACTGTGTGTGGTGTTTATGTGTTTTTTTGTGTGGTTTTATGGCGGTTTTATTGTGGTTTCACTCTGCTTGAAATGTTATGAAACTGCACTTGAATGTGGTGGCCTTGCACCCTGCTTGAAATGGTATGAAACTGCACTTCAATTTGGTTGTTTTGCACCCTGCTTGAAGTGGTATGAAACTGTACTTGAATTTGGTGGCCTTACATCCTGCTTGAACTGGCATTAAACAGCACTAACATTTGGTGGCCTTGCACCCTGCTTGAAGTGGCATGAAACTGCACTTGAGTTTGGTGGCCCTTCACCCTGCTTGAAGTGGTATGAAACTGCAATTGAATTTAGTGGCCTTGCACCCTGCTTGAAGTGGTAAGAAACTGCACTTGAATTTGATGGTCTTGCACCCTGCTTGAAATGGTAGGAAACTGCATTTGAATTTGGTGGCCTTGCACCCTGCTTGAAATAGAATTTCAAGAAATAGCCGTGAGTCAACTGCCAGCCCACCTGCCGTGAGTGAGCTGCCAGCACTTCAGGCTTGAGTGACTGAGCTGTCACCCCAAGAATCCATCAGGACACCAGAACCAACTGTTGAGACTTCCCGAGGTGTCATGGGCCTAACTCAATGAAACCCCAGTGAAGGGAGGTGCCCATTTGATAACCCCAATGGTATACTTGCATCTACACAATCAGTTTTTTTTTAATGTGCTTGTTAGCAGGTAGGTAGCTGTTTATTGCATATGGTGTTAGTTATTGTCCTTGGCATAAGTTTGTAAAATCAGTTTTGATGGTACTTTGGCTATGGGGTTGCTTTTCTTGGTTGAGTGCTTATACAGGTATAATAGCACAAGTATTTTGAGTTTTAATTGTAATTTATGACCAAGCCAACATTCCTGCCACAACTACTTTTTCTTCACAGAAGGGACCTGGAATGTTCGGGCATGTATGTTGAAACTTTCACAGGGCCATTTGTCAATGTTACAGTAACGCAAGTGGACGGTGTAATTTGTGAATCAAATTTATAGTCTGAAAGTCAAGGCTAAGAATGATTATGTAATCAGTCAAACCAAGCAAGAATTAAAGGAGTTAAGGTATGATTATAAGATCCTTGTCATTAAGAAAGATAATATATACAAATGACTAATGAAAAGTTGTCAACTATTTGAGCTGATAAGTCTAAGATGTGGAAGAATATTCAAGTTGGGTTACATCATTTGGAGGACTTTGTAATCCTCCTATTATAAATCCTATTATAGACTGTTTTGAGAGGACTTTTGCTTGAATAGGGATTAATCTGTTCACTTCATGCTCTAAGAATTCTTGGATCAAATGCACTAATTTCACTGGAGCTGCCAGTTTATTGATTCAATACTCGGGCAATGCTATATTAGATCAATCACTCAATTAGTAGATACCGTATGAGTATGTTAAACAGCCCCACTGTGCAGGCCAAACAAATGAGCCAAGGAGGTTTAGGGGAGTTTAGATATGTATTTTGTCTATGTCCTCATTCACAGGATGTAGGTGTCACTGAAAATGTTCATTATTAATTACTAGTCTCGAATTGCCCTTGGAAAGTTAGAGTAATCACCTTGGATGTAAGTAAACTGTGCCTTGTAGATAGTTCCATGGTGCTTTTAAATAACACGCTGCTATTTTGACTCAATAATAAAGGAATGATAGCAGATAGAGCTGCAGCAAGTGAGGACTCAGGAGGTAGGTCACTGGGTGTAGAGTATCCACTTTTTAACTGGGTAGGAAGGAACGTCAGATGCTGATTTACAGCGATGATAGACATAAAATGCTGAAGTAACTCAGCGGGTCAGGCAGCATCTCTGGAGAAAAGGATAAGTGAATCCCTTCGGGTCAAGACCTTTCTTCAGACCCAAGGTCTAAAGAGGGTAGAAGAACATCTGGGGGAGGTCAAGAGGGGGGGGGGGGAGCAGGAGAAGGGGTCCTAACTGGGTGGTGAGGAATCTTTCCCATAGAAAAAGGCCACAGGCAGAGGTGCAAGGTCTAAAGAGGGTAGAAGGTCTAAAGAAGGGTCTTTATCCGGAACAACTCCCATTCATTTTCTCCAGAGATGCTGCCTGACCCACTGTGTTACTCCAGCATTTTGTGGAGTAACAACCCACTTTTAACTTTCTAGTGTGGCCCCAGTATCTATGTTTCTGTTTTCGTTAAGCTTTTGGTCAAGAGGTTGATGGTAGGACAGTGATAATGTCAAGGATATATTTCCCACATCTAGCACTTATCTGAAATACTACATGCCACTTGTGAACACAAACCTGGATCTTGTTAAATATGAATGAATAAGTTTGAATGAATAAGTTTATTGGCCAAGTATTCACATACAAGGAATTTGCCTTGGTGCTCCGCCCGCAAGTGACAACATGACACGCAGTGACAGTTAGGAGTCACACATAAAACATTAAACATGCACACAGATTGTTTGTTTACTTGAGGAATCGTGATTGGAGTTGAACACAATCCAACCATTAATAAATGCTTTGCCGTTTAGTGAAGGAGCAATATCATGAAAGCTACTGATAAAGGAGATGGACTCAGCACATTCCTGAATGCGATGAGATGGTTTGATTTCAACCAATGCAACCAGGACCCTATGTGCTAGATTTAACTTTGGAATCATCCTGATTCCAATTGACCAATTTTCTTCACATTTTTTGTGCTAAAGCAGGAGGAATTTGATATGAACATGCACAATAACGATTAAATGATACCAGAAAAGTTATTGAATTCAAACATTGAACTACATTGAATGAATCAGCTCAGGAGTCAGGCCTGCTTTATTGCCACATGTCCCAAAACAGAACAAAGAATCATACTTGCAGCAGCACACCAAACATAGTAGTCTGTAAATCCCATAATAAACAACAACAAAATAGTCCATTGTATATATACCCGCCGAGTCCACTCTGATCAGCGAACCCCGTACACTAACATTATCCTACATACTAGGGACAATTTACATTTTTTACCAATGCCAATTAACCTACAAACCTGTACGTCTCTCGAAGGTGGGAGGAAACCGGAGCACCCGGAGAAAACCCACGAGGTCACGGTGAGAACATACAAACTCCGTACAGACAAAGTTAGACTCATTCTGTAACTAATTAGTATGAAAAACAATGCACCTTATGAATGGATACATATTATATAGAAAATACTTTAAATCTAATTTTTCATCCAACGTGTGATGAACTAATAAACTGATGAACATTTATGTGATTTGCAGAACAAAAACAATGAGCACATTGAACATCAAACTGTGCAAAGTTTTGAGCTGTTACAATTTAATCTGCTAACCAGGGTGCCCATGTGATCAAACCTCCCATATGATTAACACCCTTGTTCTTCCAGAAATGTTCATACTACAAACATGCCGTTGCTGTCATTGTTACAATAAATTGACAGTGAACTTGGGATTATTGCTCAGGCCCAATTTAATAGCAAAATGTCAGAGAGTAATTTCATATATGTGTGCTGTAAAATTTCCACACGAACCGTTCAAATTGTAAGGAACTTTGAAATGAAATAATGAAAGTTAATCCAGTGGTTTAATCACAACTTTGGGATCCAGTGCATGTTATCCAGCCGCCTCTAATATGAACCCCTTATCTTGACCCCCAGGTTTGCATCTTGTCTTTCGGAAAACATTTTTTATAAATCTATAATTGGGAATCAAAAGGTTCCTATAACCCAAATTGTTTTGGAAATTATCTACTTGAATTGACGGGAATAACTGCATACCTACAACCGAATTTAGTTTAGTTTTGTTTATTATTGTCACGTGTTCTGAGGTACATTGAAAGGCTTTGTCACCTGCTATCCAGTCAAAGATAAGAGTGTACAATCAAACCGTCCACAGTGCACAGATAAAGGATAAAGGGTACAACATTTACTGCAAGCTATAACATTGAAGTCTGCCAAAGTCCAATTAAAGAGAGTTCAAGAGTCTCCAATGAGGAATATGGGAGATCGGGACCACACTCTAACTGATGAGAGAACAATTGAATTGCCTGATAACAGCAGGGAAGAAATTGTCCCTGAAACTGGAGGTGTGCATTTCCAAAGTTCTGAACCTCTTGCCTGATGGGGTGAGAGTGGTCCTCAATTATGCTGGTGACCTTGCCGAGGCAGCGTGAAGTGTAGATGGAGTGGGGTTGGTTTGTGTAAAAGTTGTGTAAAACTCCACAACTCTCTGCAATTTCTTGTGTTCTTGGATGGAGCTATTCAAAAACTAGGCTGAGATGCATCCCGATAAGATGCTTTCTACGGTACATCTGCGGAGGTTGACGAGAGTTGTTGGGGAAGTGTCGAACATCCTAAGCCTTCGTTTGCATGCTTTCTTGGCCATTGATTTCTTTGTGATATTTCATGCTGGTATAGTGTATCGGCATCTGCAAAATGTTTAAAACTGCTTTGTTAATAATACATTTAACTTTCAATATGTGTTAATTTTATACTTTTCAGTTATTAATTTATTAAATTAGAAATTGATTGGTCACAAAATCAAAACAAAGGATGGGGATATATTGATGAAAATCAATTGGCGGTGCAGTGGTGGTGTGGTTGAGTTGCTGCCTCACAGCGGCAGGGATACTGGTTCGATCCTGACCAAGGGTGCTATCTGTACAGAGTTTATACGCTCTCCCTGTGACGGCATGGGTTTTCTCCAGGTGCTCCGGTTTCCTCCCACACTCCAAAAATGTACAGTTTTGTAGGTTAATTGTCTTTAGTAAATTGTAAAATTGCCCCTATCGTATAGGATAGTGCTAGTGTATGGGGTGAACTGGCCGGCGCTGACTCTGTGGGCCGAATGGCCTATTTGGGTGCTGCATTTCTAAAGTCTAAAAAGTAAAAGTAAATGTAGCTTAATGTTTCATTGATATGTACAAAAAATCCATGCCTACAATCTACAAAAGACAAAAGGAGATGATTCTTCAAGTAAGGGTGTAAGCAACATGTTTATATGATCCTGTTATTAAAGTAATTAATGATATTATAATAGGAGGATGTAATATTCGTCTTGATAGCAGTTACATGGAATTTAATGTCTGGTTGAGAACAAAGGGTGATTAAGTCCACTTGCACAAATTCTGCTCATTTTCTCTGCTTGGGCAACGTATTAACAACATTGAGGACGTCGAAAATTATTCAAGCAGACAGAAAAAATGTTGTGGAAATTAGACATGTTCCAAATGTTTACTGGCCATGTTACTCTGTGGACAGCTCTCCACTGGCCTGCTACATTTTACATGTAAAATACCCCCCAACAATCTGTAATGTTGTTAATACTGTTCATGCCCTTGCATTGTGGCAATTAAAGTGCTTTGCAAAATATTTTTATTTTATTTAGCGAATGCAAAGTCCTTTAGCCAAGCAGTTGCCTCTTGATCTGCTGTATGAAGGGTGACAAGTCCTCCTTTGAGTCTTTGTTGAGGGCATGCTTCAATGATGTGTTGTATTGTTTGCTGCTCTCCACAAGCACACCGTGGGGGTTGGGCTGCTGCCCCATTTGTGAAGGCTGGCCAAGCAGGGGCCATGTCCAGTCCTGAATCTATTCAGCGTCGTCCACTGCTTCCTTGGGAGATTGGTGCCAGGGACCGGTAGGGTGGGGTCTGACACCAGATGTTTATTTGGGACGTCCTTGGACTCCCATTCCTTTTTCCAAGCTGATTGGATGGTGAAATCAGCTGGTGGTGGGTTCTTCCAAATTGGTGGTCTAGATGGAAGTCGAGCAGTAGGTGGGTTGAAGATGTCCATGTGAATTGGCAGGTGAGGGGAGTTTTTGGTCTTTTGGAGCATCCTTTGAGTGAGGACTACTCGCCGGATGTGTGGAGGGGCTATGTTGGATAGGACAGGGAGCCAGGGGAGTGGTGTTGAGCGGATTGTTCCTGTGATGATCCTCATTGTTGAGTTCAATTGGGTGTCCACATGGTGTGTGTGGGATGACCTGGACCAAACAGGGGCACAATATTCGGCTGAAGAAAATGCAAGGGCTAGTGCTGAAATGCTCAGTGTGGGGGCTGCTGCCCCCCACTTTGATCCAGCAAGCTTACTGAGGAGATTGTTTCTGGACTTCACCTTAGCTGCTGTTCTTTTGAGATGTTCCTTGAAGGATAGGGTCCTGTCAAGGGTCACTCCGAGGTAGGTTGGAGTGGGGGCATACTTCAGTTTGGTCCTGCTCAGATAGATGTTTGGTTCTCTTGTGGCTTCTGCATTATGGAGGTGGAACACACTGGAGACCATTTTTGCTGGGCTTGGTTTTAGGCGCCAGGTTTTGCAGTACTCGTCCAGTTTAGCAAGGTCTTCATTGAGCACCTGTTCCAATGTACCAAAATCTGGTGCTTGGAAGGCCAAACAGATGTCATCTGCATAGATGAATTTGCGGGATTTGGTGGTGGGTAGGTCATTTGTGTAAAGGTTGAACAAGGTTGGGGATAAAACTGACCCTTGCGGGAGCCCATTCTTCTGTGTTCTCCATGCACTCTTGTTCTGTCCAAGATGAACTCTGAACCTGCGGTTGGAGAGCAGAGATTTGATGGTTTCTGATGCCCAGGCAGGGAGTGCTTTGGTGAGTTTTAGGTGGAGGCCTTTGTGCCACACAGTGTCATAGGCTGCGGTAAGATCAAGGAACACTGCCCCGGTCTTCAGTTTGTTCTCGAAGCCGTTTTCAATGCAGGTGGTTAGGGCCAGAACTTGTTCTCCTGTGCTGCGGTCCTTGCGGAAACCTGCCTGATCCACACTGAGAATCTCTTCTACTCCTGGAGATATACGTTGTAGTATAAGGCGTTCTAAGATTTTGAGTGGGACGCAGAGTAGAGAGATTGGGCGGTAGCTTGCTGGTAGTTTTTCGTCTTTGCCAGGTTTTGGTATAGCAATGACTTTTGCTGTCCACCATATCTTTGGGATGGAGTTAGTCTGTATGGCCCTAGTGTAGAGTTGGGTCAGCCGGGTTAGAGCTCGGGGGCCCAGGTGTTTCATGAACTCTAGAGAGATGTTATCATAACCTGCTGCCTTTCCACATTTCAGGCCCTGCAGGACCTTCTCCAGTTCAGCCACCTCGAAGGGCTCAGGGTTTCTTTCCTTTCCAGGTGTTCGTCGAAGTGTCCTTAGCTCTGTTGCGACAGCTCTTCTGGTGGACTTGTCTTGGGATGCTTTTGCAATATTCAGTAGGTGGGATGCAACCTGGTTGGGTGTGACAGAAGGTCGGCTTTGGGTAGGGGGTTTCTGTGCAGCTCCTAGGCCGCGGATGAGGCTCCAGCATTTTCTGCTAGAGTGGGTGAAGTTTAGCTCTGTTACTGTCTCCTCCCATTTCCTTGGCCGAGCTGAAGATAGTGATTCAATGAGATGTTCTGCTATCTCAGGGTCCCCTGATGTTTTGTAGGTTTGTAGGAGGGCAGCGCTTTCTCCATCCAGGCATGGGACGTAGAGGGGACGGTAGCCTCTTGGAATTGTTTTGTGGGCGGCTTTATAGATGGCGCTGCAGAAACGGTTGTATGCTTCATCTACAGTGATGGTGTGGAGTGGGATGGTAACAACACTCTGGTCTAGAGTTTCACTGTATTTCTTCCAGTTGGCTTTGCGGAAATTCCAGCGCATCTTTCTTGGACTGTTTATGACTGGGAGGTGTAGGCCGATGTGTATGAGTGAGGGGCGGTGTTGACTGTGTGGGAAATCTTCCAGGATGAGGGTCTGTGCAGGGTAATAGGTTCCATTCAAAGAGCTGACCCAGCACAGGTCAGGAGAGTAGTCCTTGTTCCACCTGGCAGTGTGGAATGTTCCTCTTTGTTTTGGGTCGTGTATGAGAGCAAGGTAATTTCTGGATGCCCAGTCTGAAAGTGCCTTGCAAAAGATGAGTATTTTCTTTAACCTGTGGGAGTGCCTGATGTACACATCTCAGATGCGATTGCCAACACACATTAACAGCTCATTCATCACATTGCTGTTTGGAAAACCTTGCTGTGTATAAACCAGCAGCTGTCTTTACCAACAAGATAAAAGTTGGTTCACAGCACAATTATCATAGTTTGTCGCCTCAAGGTGCATTTTGAAGGAAGCAGAGGGAAAATTACATATAAATATTTAAAGTATGTTGTGGGTGGTAGGGGGGGCGGTAACTGAAAGCTGGCTTGAAATAAAGAAACAAAGTGCTGGAGGAACTCAGACGGTCAGGCAGCATCTGTGGAGGGAATGCACTGAGGATGTTTAGGGTCGGGACCCTTCTTCAGACTGATGAACTGACTAAATCATTCGTGCAAAGTACAGATTAAGCTTCAGGTTCCTAGGACTAAGAATCAGCAATTTGCCCTGGACCAGTCACATCAAAGGTGTGGCCAAGAAAGCACAGCAATGCGTTTACTTCCTTAGAAGGCTTAGGATGTTCGGCATGTCCCCAACAACTCTCAACAACTTCTACAGATGTGCCATAGAAGCATTTTATTTGGATGCATCATCGGCCAGGTTTGGGAAATTGAGTTGTGGACATAGCCCAGACCATCACCTAAACCAACCTTCCTTCCATTGACTCCATCTACACTTCACGTTGCCCCAGCAAGGCCACCAGCATTACCAAGGACCAGTCTCACCCCAGTCACTCCCCCTTCTCTCCTCTCCACAGGCAAGGGGTACACGAGTGAAAAGGTCAAGTGATAGGAGCAGAATTAGGCCATTTAAAAAAAATAAAATTAGAATTAGATTCCTTTATTGTCATTCAGACCTTTCGGTCTGAACGAAATGATGTTGCCTGCAGTCATACACAGAACCAATAAAAACAAAACATACAATAAACACAAGTTAAACATCCACCACAGTGAGTTCACCAAGCACATCCTCACTGTGATGGAGGCAAAGTCTTTAGTCTCCGTCTCTTCCCTCCTCGTTCTCCCTCTGCGCTGAGGCGATCGATCCAGGCCAAAGCCTCATGAAGTCTGGGCTGATATTTCTCCCTCCTAACCCCATTCTCCTGCCTTCTACCCACAACCCCTGATATCCGTATTAATCAAGAATCTATCTCTGCTTTAAAAATATCCATTGACGGCCTCCATAGCCTTCTGTGTCAAGGAATTCCACAGATTTAACCAGCTTCTGACTAAAGAAATTCCTCCTCATCTCCTTCTTAAAGAATTGTCCTTTCATTCTGAGGCTTTGACCTCTAGTCCTAGACTCTCCCACTAGTGGAAACATCCTCTCCATGTCCACTCTATCCAAGCCTTTCTAATACCTCCAGATTCAGGGACAGTTTCTTCCCAGCTGTTGTCAGGCATCTGAATCATCCTATCACCAACTAGAAAACAGTCCTGACCTTCCATCCACCTCATTGGAGATCTTTAAACTATCTTTAATCAGACTTTATCTTGCACAAATCTTTTGCCCTTTACCCTTAATCTGTACACTGTGGAAGGCTTGATTATACTCATGCATAGTCATTTTTCTGACTGGATACCTCGGTGCTCGTGACACTAATAAAGTAAACTAAAAAGCTTTCAAGAAAACATTGAGAAGCATATTGTCACATTGGGATATGCTTTGGCTATTTATATTAATGGGCATATATTTTGTAATGTCTTTACAAACGCGGGTAGCTATATTATCTGTTGCTCCGATAATTAAGGCTCCACTTTCTGAGTACACAAGTTCCTTTTGTGATCTTGGACTTGCGTGTTATTGTGTGTCTGAGCTCTAATAGTTTACATTTGAATTGTCTGGTACATTTTGTTGCACATTTCATTACATACAAATGGGCTATGAACGTGAAATAGTGGTTCATTATTTCCCTTTACTGTCGCCCTCAAATTATGTGCAGCTGTTCTTTGCCATAGCTTTAGATTTCCCATGGTGCTCAATAATTGCTTAATAGCAGGCATGCTGGCTGAGCGGTCTCTGCCATTCCTTTGCTTCTCCTTTTCAATCTCTTTCTCTATTCACTGGAACAACCCTTTATCTTAACAATCAACTGAGAATACACATAAACTGTTAAGAACTGAAGGGAGGCATAGGTGGTGCAGTGGTGGAGTTGCTGCCTTGCAGTAACAGAGATCCAAGTTCTCTCCCTGTGACCGCATGGGTTTTCCCCGGATGTCCCAGTTTCCTCCAACATCCCAAAGACGTACAGGTTAGCAGGCTTATTGGCAACTGTTAATTGTGCCTAGTGTGTAGGATAATGCGAGTGTATGGGTAGATCGCTAGTCGGTATGGATTCGGTGGGCAAAAGGACCTGTTTCCGCGCTGTATCTCTGAACTAAACAATTGTGGAAATTGGTGGATTTGATTAAAGAAGGAAAATGTTCCAGATCTGATTCTCTTTTAAAGAAGGGGATTGTCTACATGGAGTCATCTAGCCAGACAGCAGCGAAACAGCCCATTCTGCCCAACTTGACCAAGATAACATCAAAATTGGCCCATTTGCCTGTGTTTGGCCATATCCCTTTACTTTAGAGGTACAGCATGGAAACAGGCCCGTCGGGCCACCGAGTTCACCGTGGCCAGCGATCACCCCGTACACGTGCGCTACCCTACACAATAGGAACAATTTACCACTTTACAGAAGCCAATTAACCTACAAACCTGTATGTCTTTGGAATGTGGGAGGAAACCGGAGCACCCAGAGAAAATCCATGCAGTCGCAGGGAGGAAGTACAAAGTTCATACCGATAGCACCCGTAGTCAGGATTGAACCTTGATCTCTGGTGCTGTAAGGCAGCAACTCTACTGCTGTGGCACTTAGAGTGCACCCCATGTCCCTCTAAACCTTCTCTATATATTTACCAGTCCAAATGTCTGTTAAATTAGTTTCAGTGCTTGCCTGAACTAGAAACATAGAAACATAGAAAATAGGTGCAGGAGTAGGCCATTCGGTCCTTTGAGCCAGCATCGCCATTCAATATGATCATGGCTGAGGTGGAGGTGGAGGTGGAGGAGGTGACTGACTATCTGCAGACACCATAGACGAACAATGCAATTGTTTAATGCTACCACAGGTAAACAATGTAATTACCTAGTGATGTAACATCTGAACAATTTAATTAGATAATTAGGTAATTAAACTGTGGTTGAGCAATGTAATTGTCTTATTATGATAGGTGAATAATGCAGATGCATAATCACGCCATGGGGAACAATGCCACTGTTTAAAATGTTACCGCAGGTAATCAAAATAATTATTTAATACCACAGGTTAAACATATACAATTGATTAACACAACCATATATTATGAGCAAGAACTATCCTCTTCATAAATCATCCATGGCTCTTTAAAATAATAATGAATAAGGAAAAAGTGCCTTTGATCGATCTCAATTATTCACTAAGAATTGACAGAATATTCAAAATCCAAAATGTTTTCTCATTTACAATGATCAAGTTATTGTTGCTGGAGTAGAAAAGCTCACGGAACTGGGTCTCTGCGCATCCCTCTGTAATTGGATCCTTGACTTCCTCATCCACAGACCACAGTCTGTTCGAATTGGCAGAAACACTTCATCCTCGGTGACAATCAGTACGGGAGCACCTCAAGGCTGCGTGCTCAGCCCCCTGCTCTACTCACTCTATACTCATGACTGTGTAGCCAGACAGAATGCGAACTCCATCATCATGTTCGCCGACGACACCACTGTTGTTGGACGATTTACAGATGGTGACGAGTCAGAGTATAGAAGTGAGATCGACAGTTTGACCAAATGGTGCCAGCACCACATACACCAGTGTTCACTAAACGCCAGACATTCTCTAATACAATTTAAAGTAATACATAGGTTACATTATTCAAAAACAAAACTACATAAAAATTTTCAACATATCTCACCTATATGTGATAAATGTCAACATTTAGAAGCTACATTATCTCATATGTTTGCAAACTGTATAAAAATTTAAAAATTCTGGGTAAATATTTTTAGTATAATATCTAAAGTAACCAGCACACAATTGGACCCAGATCCAAAATTAATAATACTCGGAATATTAGAATTAAATCAAACACTTAGAACAACACAAAGAAACTTTATTGATTATAGTTTAATAACAGGAAAAAAATTAATTCTAAAATTTTGGAAAGGCCCTACGGCCCCCACAATCAAAATGTGGATTATAGAAATGACGGAGACCTTAAACGTGGAAAGAATCAGATTTTCCCTGTTGGACAAACAGGAATTATTCGTTGGAACATGGTCTCCTTTTATTGATTACTTAAGGGGTCAGAATAGTTCAGCACAGGAACCTGACTAGCACTCGGGCTAAAGAATGGATGAAATGCTATACTCTGAAATGTACGAATATATCTCGAATGAAGTTTTTTTTATTTTAATAAATTTTTCCACTCTTTTTTTTCTTCTTCCTTTTTTTTTTGTTTTGTTTGTTTTTGTTTTTCTTCTCTTTCTTTTCTTTCTTTACTTCATCTATCTCTTTAGTTCTATCTAGTTTAAAAAAAAAGGCAAAAGGTGTCAGGTCTCGCGTTTGATCTAGTTTCTGTTTCTTATTGGTTTTTAGTATTAGAGTTTGCATTCTTGTTTTATTTTGGTGTCTCACATCTCCTCTTGTTTCAGGTCCCATTTCCTGTCAGGTCGTTTACCCTCATGTGATTGTTGGCCTCGCCCTGATGTGTTTCACCTGTGTCTCGTTATCCCCTGCTAGTCTGTATTTAAGCCTTTTGTGTTTTAGTTCCCATTGCCAGTTCGTGGTGTATGCTACTTGGTATCACCTCGTTCCAGCTCTCGAAATCTTGTGACCTTGTGATCTCGACCTTTGCCTGTATTTTCGACCACTGGTTCTTGCCTGCTCCTATATGGTACTGTTGCCTCTGTTTTGCCTACCTGTGTACTGACTTGGACCGATTAAACGCCGAAGACTGATCTGCCCTGTGTCTGAGCCTGCATTTGTGTCCTCCTCCTCGTTCAGTTCTGACAAAAGGTATTGGAGACAATGTAATAATAATTGACAATATTATCAATTTAAAAATATAAGACTGTAAATTTGGTTATAATGATGTAAATAGGTTATGTACCTATCTCCAATAAAAAAAAAATAAAAAAAAAAACAACAACCTGGCCCTCAATATCAGTAAAACCAAGGAACTGATTGTGGACTTCAGTAGAGTAAGGATGAGGACCCACAATCTTGTTTACATCAATGGGATGATGGTGGGGAGGGTCAAAAACTTCAAATTCCTGAGCGTGCATTTTCCAAAGATCTTTCCTGGTCCCAGCACACTGATGCAATTATGAAGCACGCACATCAGCGACTCTGCTTCCTAAGAAGACTACGGAGATTTAAGATGTCAACGAAGATTCTCTTGAACTTCTACAGGTGCACAGTAGAGAGAATACTGACTGGTTGCATCGTGGCCTGGTTCGGCAACTTGAACGTCCAGGAGCGGTAAGGACTGCAAAAAGTTATGACCACTGCCCAGTCCATCACCTGCTCTGACCTCACCACCATCGAAGGGATCTATTTGAAATCGCTGCCTCAAAAAGGCAGCCAACATCATCAAAGACCCACACCATCCTGGCCACACACTCATTTCACCACCACCATCGGGAAGAAGGTACAGGAGCCTGAAAACTGTAACGTCCAGGTTTAGGAACAGCTTCTTCCCTACAGCCATCAGGCTATTAAACACAACAACAAATAAGCTCTGAACTGCAACATACTATTACTATTATTGCATTATATCTGTTTATTTATTGATTATATGTGTGTGTATATATACACACTGAACCTTTTTATTTTTTTCTCCCGCTATGTACTATGTATACATATTCTGTTGTGCTGCAGCAAGTAATGGGCCTGTCCCATTTGGTGATTTTTTTCGGCCACTGCCAGCGTCTTATCAATGTCACCAAAAGATTTTGAACATTTCAAAATCCAGTAGCGACAAAAAAAATGTTGCGACACTTGATAAAACACCGCGCATCATACGTCATCGCGCCGTGTCACAGTCACGTCACGCCGCAGATTTTTCCGTGACCTGATACGTCAGTCAATGATGCCGACAGTCGCCGAAAAAATCGCCAAGTGGGACAGGCCCTTAAGAATTTCATTGTCCTATGTGGGACATATGACAATAAAACACTCTTGACTCTTGAAATAAACCCATAAGCATATGTTCTTGAACATTAACTGTCTGTTTCTGTTCTCATATATTTATATAGATTACAACAGGTCTGTTTATAGACACAAAAACCTGGCGTAACTCAACGGGTCAGGCAGGCAGCATCTCTGGAGAAAAGAATTGGTGACATTTCAGGTCCAGACTCTTCTTCAGAGTGAGGGGAGAGGGAGGCCAGACGTATGAACAGGTACAAAACAAAGCACAGGCAGCTCCGATGGCCAAGAGCCCACAATGGTCCATTGTTGGCTGAGGAGGAGGTTATACCGAAGTGATAAGGACAGTGAAACTAGCAAGACGACTAGGGTGGGGGAGGGGCACAGAGAGAGGGGAATGCAAGGGTAACTTGAAGTTAGAGAAATCAATATTCATGCTGCAGGTTTGTAAACTGCCCGAGCAAAATATGAGGTGCTGATCCTCCATTTTGTGTGTGGCCTCACCCTGACAGTAGAGGCCCAGGATAGAAAGGTCAGTCTGGGATTGGGAAGGGGAGTTAAAATGTTAGGCAACTGGGAGATTGCGTAGGTCAAGGCGGACTGAGCACCCCTGACTCTCTGAAGAAGGGTCTCGCCCCGAAACGTCACCCGTTAGTTTCCCCAGAGGATGCTGCCTGACCCGTTGAGTTACCACAGCATTTTATGTCTATCTTCAGAGTAAACCAGCATCTGCAATTCCTTCAAGGACAAGGGCAAGCACACATCTCATTAATACATACCCATGTGTTGGTTAAATATTATGATTGTCTTCCAGAACTAGTTCTTGCAGGTAGTCACAAGGAACTGCAGATGCTTGCTTACCAAAAAAATGTCACAAAGCGCTGGAGTAACTCAGCAGGTCAAGCAGCATCTGTGGAGAATATGGATAGGTGACATTTTGAGTGAAGAATAGAAGTATAATGTCATTCTTCTTCTTTTCGTGTCTTTGAAGCTGGTTGACTATATGACAGTTTCCCATTCCTTTACACAGTCCTTTGTGTTTTTATTGAACACTGCAAGATCCTTTGGGCTGCACTGGTTGGGTAGTAGGGGGCAGACAAGGCAGTGCTGCATTGTATGGTCCACTTCTCCACATTCACAGGTGGTTTGGCCAGTTTCATAGCCCCATCTGGCCATGGCAGCTTTTGATCGCCCTGTTCCTGTTCTCAGGCGGTTGAGCGTCTTCCACTGGACCCATGGTGCTTCTGAGCCCGGAGGGAGGGTTTCAGAAGGAGGGATACCCATGTCAGTAGGAGGGGGGTCATCCTCAAGCCTTTTTGTCCATGGTATAACGTCATGAGGGGAATAGATAGAGTGAATACAAAGTCTTTTACCCAGGATAGCAGTCTGAAGAAAGATCTCGACCCGAAACATCACCAATCTGTGTTCTCCAGAGATGCTTGCTACCTGACCTGCTGAGTTACTCCAACACATTATGTCCAGTTTAGTTCCTGCAGGTCACAGCTGTTCATGTATGTATCCATGCATCGCTTTTATGGAATGAGGTTTTCCGGTTCTATTACCCTTTCCGGTGGTGAGTTCCATCCACCCAATTACTGCCACCCACTGTGTGTAAAATAAACCTTCCACACCTCCTTGCTTATCCTTCGACCAAATACTCTGAACCTACGCCCCTTTTTGTTGACCCCTTTGCTGAAGAAAATTGCAAAGGGAATTAAAATCAAGGACTTTGTAAACTATGCATGTATTACAAAGGATAACAAAAATCTGCTGCATTTTAGCCTCGACAGAGACCCCCATAGCCGTACTGGAAGACTATTTAGCACAGAGTAGCAACTTGAAACAGGTTTAGTAACTTTACTTTGAAGTAAGTCATTACAGTAACTGCCCTGTAGAGATGAAATTGAACAACTGAATACATACTGGATCTTTGAGGCTATTGACACCTGTCCAGTTTAAGGTCCAATTAATAACATTCGTTCCATTTAAACCATTTAGTACATTTTACCAAATAGCAAAGACTGAAAATCCTCCTTTTCTTTTTCAAGATGTGGATTACCCTTTTATGCCCCGATTCTTAAATGCTTGTTAATGAATCAAAGGCATAAAGTAAAATTAATTAAGTGATGCAAAAACAAAATGCTTACATTTTTTGTTAATGGACTCATACAGTGATACAGCAGGGAAACAGGCCCTTCGGCCCAACTTCCCACATGCCCCATCTACACTAGTCCCACCTGCCTGCATTTGGCCCATATCCCTCTAATTCTTGTTTCCTGCCTCTAGCGTGTCCAAACCCTTAACAATCTTATATGTTACAATAAGATCCTCTCATCCTTCTAAACTCCAGAGTGTACAAGCCCAGCCGCTCCATTCTCTCAGCATATGACAGTCCCACCATCGCGGGAATTAACCTTGTAGACCGACGCTGCATTCCCTCAATTTCGAGATACGAAATTGCAGGAACCCTATTTTGGGCAATGTACCTTTAAGAAAAGAGGGGAAGATGTTGCCATGGAATGATAAAGCCACAAATGCCCGCACCTTAGCAAATAAATTTAAACCATATTGCATTAAACTTGCTACACAGCAGCATTATTAGCTTCATCTATGGATACAAAGATCTGAATTCATTTCTGGAGCAGCGGACTATACATTGGCACAGTCTCACAGTGTATTGAATGTTACAAACTGGTAATTAATTTCCAGGCAATTCAACCAATAAAACAACAAAGCAATTCTTCAACTATCTCTCAGCGATGAATTACTGCAAACAATTTATATGCTCACCACCTTTTTATAAGTTTTCTATTTTTCGTACCACAACCAACTCGGTTAAAATAAATGAATTCCCCACAACAGAGTTTCTCGTGTTGTACAGGGTGGGGTTCAAATGTTAACTGGTTTCAAAAAACAATAGAGACAAGAAGTTGAACACTGTACCATTGCAATCAATTATGCCTTTCCTCATTGAAACTTTGAAGACATCATTAGCTGCTGAAAGAGCAATGAAAGATCCTCTGCGGATAGAAAACAGCTGCTGAATGTCACTTCAAACTAACACTATTCCCCTGATATGATTTTCTGCTGCAATGTCCAGCCCCTGCAGATCTGAATTGACAGTCTCCTTGAGTTAAATAGTCCTGGCATGAAGCAGAGATAAGATTGTGCCTCTATAAAGTTGCAAAGAGAGGATGACAGAGAAAATCAGGTGACCGCAGTCTGCTTATCTGCAGTAGAAAATTCTCCAAAAACACAATTATTTTTTTCTAACGAAATGCTATATCCGCACAGAGTCAAGGATGTAAAGTGACATGTGGTTTGCAAAGGATAAGGAGGGATAAATGAAATCATTAAGCTGTTCCTGACTTAGACACAGTCATGAAACTCTATATTGTGACTTTAAAACGTCACCTATTCCCAAAGTATCAGTTCACATTTTTTTTCGCATAGTGGCAGCTGTTTTTCTATTGGCCCTTTGGGGCCGACACTAGTATTGCTAAATTATTCTACGTCTCAAGGTTAGCATCTACAGATAAAATGTTATTAAGATATTCTATCCAATTTATAATTCCTTACAATGCGGTTTGCAAAGCTCATTACAAACGAAATGAAACCACATCAATTCTGCTAAGAATGCCCTGCACTTCTTCAGATTGGATCATCTCTAAGTATTTCTCCCTCACCAGTGGCAGTTTATGTTTGTAACATTTTGTGATTAGTTTTTATACATTGCATTCACCTCAGCCCCATTTCATGTTCTTGCATGAGAACATAACATAAGAAATAGGAGCAGGAGGAGGCCATTTGTTGCCACCCGCTTCACATTTGTGGCAGATCTTTCACCTCTCACCACTTACCTGTAAACCGATAGAGCATGAAAGAGGCCCTTCGGCTGACTGGGTCTATGCCGACCATCGATCACCTGTTCACACTGGTTCTATGTTATCCCCCTCCTTTCACATCCATTCCTTACACACTTTGGGGGCAATAAACCTACATACCCACATGTCTTTGTGATGTGGGAGGAAACGGGAGCACCCAAGGTCAGGATCGAACCTGTGTCTCTGGCAGCTAATAAGTTCTTTTTAAAGTGTAGTCACTTACAGTAGGTAATGTAGGAAGCGCAAGAGTCATTTGTCCAGTGTCAAACTCCCACAGTGAATGGCGCATTGGTAAAGCAGAACTTGGATCAGTCCTGACCTTCACCACCACCATTCCCCCTGCAATCATGTGACTTCCCCACAGGCATTCCAGGTTCCTCCCAAATCCTTCAAACATGCACGTTGCAAAGTTAATCGGCCACAATTGGAATGTTTAGGGAGGTAGTGCCGGTATCTAGGTTGGGGTGGGGAATTGACGGGAATGTGGGGAGAATAAAATGGAACTGATGCAGTATTAATGCAAATGAGCGCTAGATGTTAGACATAGTCTCAATATGCCAAAGGTCATGTTTCCAAGCTGCATCAAACCTTGAAACTCAGCAGTTACAATAATATGACCATATGATCTGTTTGTGCTGGTTAAATGAGAGACATGTGAGAGAATACTCACTTCTGGAACACAATCACATGTACATCTAAAATAATCCAGCGATCAATGTCATGGTGAATTGAAGATCTATTCAACAGTAGTTGCTGCCTCACAGCGACAAAGACCCGAGTTCAATCCTGACTACAGCTGCTGTTTGTACAGAGTTTGTCCATGTTCCCCATAACTGGGGCGTAGGATTTCTCTAGGAACTCCGGTTTCCTCCCACATTTCAAAGATGGGGATCACTGGTTGGTGCGGACTCTGTGGGTGAAAGGGCCTGTTTCCACACTGTGTCTAAACTAAACGAAACTAAACTAAGTACATCACACTGTCAGCATATGCCTGAAGCATTCATCTAGATTTCAACAATCAAGTCATCAGAATGTTAAAACATTGAATATCTAAGCCATCAGGTAGTCCCACTGGTAGAAGAAATAGAAGTATATAGCGGTTTAAAGCATCAAACTTTTTAAATCTCTTCCTTCGACGGCGATAATAATAATAATAATTATTTTTATTTATGGGCGCCTTTCAAGAGTCTCAAGGACACCTTACAAAAATTGAGCATGTAGAGGAAAAACATGTAAGGGGAATGAAATAAATAGTAGAGACATGACTAGTACACAAAGTAAAGACAGAATTCAATACAAAACAGTATGAGGCAATTAATGCACAGATGAAAAGGGACGGGGACGTGGGGCTAAGGATAGGCAGAGGTGAAGAGATGGGTCTTGAGGCGGGACTGGAAGATGGTGAGGGACACGGAATTGCGGATCAGTTGGGGGAGGGAGTTCCAGAACCTGGGAGCTGCCCTGGAGAAGGCTCTGTCCCCAAAACTGCGGAGGTTGGACTTGTGGATGGAGAGGAGACCGGCTGATGTGGATCTGAGGGACCGTGAGGGTTGGTAGGGGGAGAGGAGGTCAGTGAGATATGGGGGGGCCAGATGGTGGAGGGCTTTGTAGGTGAGGACCAGGATTTTGTAGGTGATCCGGTGGGAGATGGGAAGCCAGTGAAGTTTTTTAAGGACTGGAGTGATGTGATGCCAGGATTTGGTGTGGGTGATGAGTCGGGCGGCTGCGTTCTGGACCAGTTGGAGTCGGTTGATGTAGGTGGAGCTGATGCCAAGGAGAAATGAGTTGCAATAGTCCAGTCGGGAGGAGATGAAGGCATGGATGAGTCTTTCAGCAGCGGGCGGTGTGAGAGAGGGTCTGAGTTTGGCGATGTTGCGGAGATGAAAGAAGGTTTTAATGACATGGCGGATGTGAGGCTCAAGGGAGAGGGTGGAATCAAAGATCACGCCAAGGTTGCGGGCCTGGGGAGATGGGGAGACAGTGGTGCCGTCGATGGTGAGAGTGGGGTTATTGATTTTGCTGAGTGTGGCTTTGGAGCCTATGAGGAGGAATTCTGTCTTATCGCTGTTGAGTTTGAGGAAATTATGTTGCATCCAGGTTTTTATAGCTGACAAACAGGAGTTGATATGGGAGAGGGGGGGGGTTGTAGGGGGATTTGGTGCCAAGGTAAATCTGGGTGTCATCAGCGTAACAGTGGAAGTCCAGATTGAAGTGGCGGAGTATCTGACCAAGGGGGAGGATGTAGATGATGAAGAGGAGGGGGCCGAGTACGGAGCCTTGGGGAACGCCTTGAGTGACTGCGGCTGTAGCAGAGGTGTGGTTGTGGAGAGAGATGAAGTGGGATCTGTTGGAAAGGTAGGAACGGAGCCAGCTGAGTGCAGAGCCTTAAATGCCGAGGTCTTTGAGTCTGGTGAGCAGGATGTTATGGTTCACTGTATCGAAGGCTGCGCTCAGGTCGAGGAGGATGAGGATGTTGAGGGAACCAGTGTCAGCAGAGGTGAGGAGGTCGTTGAGGACTTTGAGGAGAGCAGTTTCTGTGCTATGGAGGGGGCGAAAGCCAGATTGGAGGGGTTCAAGTAGGTTATACGCAAGGAGGTGGGAATGAAGTTGCGACGCAACGATACGCTCCAGGGTTTTTGAAAGAAAGGGGAGGTTTGAGATTGGGCGGTAGTTAATGAGAGAGGAGGGATCAAGACCAGGTTTATTTAAGATTGGTGTAACAGCAGCAGTTTTGAAAGCGGAGGGGACAATCCCTTGGGACAATGAGGAGTTGAAGAGATTAGTGAGGTTGGGGCAGAGAACGGGGAGGCAGGACTTCAGCAGGGGAGTGGGGAGAGGGTCGAGGGAGCAGGTAGTGGGTTTGGAAGAGCTGATGAGTTTGGAGATTTCAATAGGGGTGACCAGGTCAAACTGGGAGAGGAAGCAGTGTGGAGGAGGGGTAAGGAGGTCAGTGGAGATGTTGAAAGGAAGGGCCTTGGTAGGTGGTGGAGTAGATGCTGGGGAGTCGGGTACAGGGGATAAAGATTGATAGATGGTGCTGATTTTATCAGCGGAAAAAGTGGAGGAATGAGTTGCAGAGATCCGGAGTAGAGGTAGGGAGATCCGGAGTAGATGCAGGAAGATTGTTCCCGATGTTGGGGAAGTCCAGAACAAGTTTAAGGATAAGGGGGAAGTATTTTAGGACCGAGATGAGAAAAACATTTTTCACACAGAGAGTGGTGAATCTCTGGAATTCTCTGCCACAGAAGGTAGTTGAGGCCAGTTCATTGGCTATATTTAAGAGGGAGTTAGATGTGGCCCTTGTGGTTAAAGGGATCAGGGGGTATGGTGAGAAGGCAGGTACAGGATACTGAGTTGGATGATCAACCATGATCATATTGAATGGCGGTGCAGGCTCGGGGCCGAATGGCATACTCCTGAACCTATTTCCTATGTTTCTATGTTTCTAAAAGGGAGCACAGTCCTATTTCCCCTGGTTCAGAAAGCAAATAATTTACCGTCCTATCTAAATTTCTGTAAAATGTGTATGATACATGACCATAAATTAGTTCAACTTTCATGAATGATGGATCATACTTTACTCAAGGCAATACTTTAAATATAAGGCTGTTTGGTCAATGACTATTTAAAATAACATTGGATTTTCTTACACAAGGACGAGGCCTGAAAACTATACCAGATAATTCAATAATGCCTTTGTTCTTAGTGAATGATCTTGTCTATTAATTATATATCTATTTAGTCTGTGGATCATTGTTCCAATATATATATAATTAATCAGATCGTTGTATTTTAAAAATAATATTATTCTGCTGAGGTTCACAATTTAGGCCAAGCTAAAGCCATTTTATCGGGCTGTTTGGCAGAGTAATATCAGATTAGATTAATCAATAGAACACCATTATCATTTATCAGAATGAAATAATAATAGAGCATAGAATAGAACAAATAGTGAACAATTATATTACATTTTAATATAATTGTAAATATATTGCAATAATACATAAACAATTATATATTGTAATACATTTACAATATTTCAATACATTTTAGGATCAATATTTGAATAATGCATATATTTTGACTAAAAAAAAAAATTTTCCTCAATGAAGTAAAGCAAAATCTATTTGCTATGAAGTTAAATACGATTTAAAAAATCATTGATCTTATACCAGACTTTCTCTTAACTCTACGACAGTAGTGTATTATCGAGTGTCTGGGAAGGAACTGCAGAAGCTGGTTGCTGGCATCAATGGAATGGAGAGGAGAAGAGCCATCAAGAACACCACAGAGGCAGCGGAGAAGGCCTCGAGATGGCTCTGGGTCAGGAGAGGAAGACCACATGGGGAGGAGGGAATGCCATCTGATCAACCATGGCTGGGTCGCCTGGGTGAGGGTGTCTGTGTTGAAAGACCCGAAACACCCAATGACCCCAGGTTACGTCACTGATGATGTGTTCAGGAGCATCAATAGATATATTTTTATCAAACATCAAACATACACACAAAATGTAAGAGTAACTCAGTGAGCCAGGCAGCATCTCTAGGGAAAAGGAACAGGTGACGTTTCAGGTCGAGACCCTTCTTCAGGCTCTATGGGTTTAAGGACCAAACGCACATATGTGATCCTGTGAAATTACTATACAATGCCAGGACAATAATCAAACTGATTAAGGCCTGTGTTGTTGGAAAATAATATCCTATATACGATTGTTGCAGTGTCTCCCTGATCAAGTATATGCCTATGAATATCTTATACATAAAATATATTGTTAGATTAATTGGGTAATTACTAATATTTGTAAATGTGTGCACTGTATGCAAAATGCAGTGATGATACATTAATAGGAGAGTCTAGAACCAGAGGACATAGCCTCAGAATAAAATTATGTACTTTTAAAAAGATGAGGAGGACTTTCTTTAGTCAGAGGGTGGTGAACGTGTGGAGTTCATTGCCATGGACTGCTCGGCCAAGTCATGCAGGTGTTTCTGAGATTGACACATTCTTGATCAGTATTGGCGTCAAGGGTTATGGGTAGAAGGCAGGAGAATGGGGTTGAGAGGGAGAGATAGATCTGCCATGATTGAATGACGGAGTAGACTCGATGGGTCAAATGGCCTAATTCTGCTCCTATGACATGAACTTATGAACCCATATTAAATAGTTACTTTACATCCATAGATAGTAAACCAATCAACAGGTAAAATATTTCTGACAATACTGAAACTCTCTTTGCAGAGCCATTCAGAATTAATCCTCCAAAGTATAAAATTAGAGCATTTATTGGATAAATACATTCATAGACCATCTCATGTTAGATTAGTCCATATTTTGCAGTTCCTCTTGTAGTGTATAATTTCTGTGTCATTTTCTTTGAGGAATGCTTTGTGTTTTTGTATGAAGTAGTTCATTACATACTTTGTAGGAAGCATTAACAATAGAAACTTCATGAGCTTAGCTTCCTTCCCCCCAGTATGGTCTTGAATTACAGAATGGAATGTTTTTGTACATTGTCCGACTCCAGTTAATAGACTCTCACTTATTGCCAGTGCCTTTAATCGCCCAGTAATCTGCTTGTCAAACATCGTCGCTGATGCCTGTGAAGAATCTCCATAAACTAAAACAACTTCTGCTTGAGGCAGGATATTGGCTGGATATTTCTGTGAGGTTATAGATGTAGCCGGGAATAAATTGACTCCATTACCATCATCCTTTGACAGTCACTATGAACGGAATACTTTGATACTTGCTCTTGCTCACGTCCCCTGCATTTTTGTTGCTGGTAATCTCCTCACAAAAGAAAATATATCTCATGTTTCGTTCAATTTGTTAACAAGTTGGCTGCGTGGTTTTGGCTATGATTAATAGCTCTGAAGAGAACTGTGGCATTGAACCACTCCCAGGTAAGTCCTGGACTTCTGCAATTCTTCTGCAGCTCCATCTATCACTCTGATCCATCTCTGAACTACTGTTGCAGACACTGATAGTAATGCTTTTGCGTTATGCTGAGTAATCCCTCTCTACAATCCTACAGCATCCAGGACTTGCATACAACCACTGTCAGCATGGGCGAGTTGGGCCAAAGGGCCTATTTCCATGCTGTAAACTCTATAACTATGACTTTCCCATTCAATTGAATGAGTATTCCTAGCTCTATAGACTAGTTGTTACTTTCATTATGTTAATTACAGCATTAATTATTCCTAATGTTTTCTTGTGTTTTTAGTTACTTCTGTTTCTCTTACCTATTACACAATCTTTAAAACTTTTCTGAGTATCAGAGGCATATAAACACTGTTAAGGAGAGATGTCCAGCTTTATCTGGGTGTTCAGGAGGGCAGGACCTCAGCAGTACATAGTTAAGGCCTAGATAAATTTGCCTTCCATAACCTGCCCAGGTAAATATGCTTTGATCTCAACCTGGGTCAACAAGCCTGGAGGCCAGGCTAAATTCCGCTCAGTTTGGTCCTATGACCAATTCCATTTGATGCTAAGGGTTCCTTAAAGAGTCACTTTTCCTTAATTTGACATGTTATTCAACATTTATGTTTAGATTAGTTTAATTTAGGCTTTCCAGGCCCAAGTGGGACAGCCCCTTCCCTCTTCTCCGCTCTTCCATCAGGCAATAGATATGGAAGTGTGAAAACACACATTTCCAGATTCAGGGACACTTTCTTCCCAGCTGTCAGCAGACAACGGACCAGTCCCCTCATCAGCTAGAGTGCAGTCCTGACCTCCCATCTACCTCACTGGAGAACATCTTTATCGGACTTCAATGTTCTCAGCTGTTATCAGGCAACTGAACCATTCTATCAACAACTAGGGAACAACCCTGAATCTATCTCATTGGAGACCTTCGGACTTTATCTTGCACTAAACATTATTCCTTTCACCATGTATCTGTACACTGTGGATGACTCAATTGTAATCACGTGTAACCTTTCCACTGACTGGGTTAGTGCGCAACTAAAGCGTTTGACTGTATCTCGGTACACATGACAACAAACTAAACTAAACTAATTCAGGGGATGTATTTTCCTTCCTTGACTGAAATTTCTGCAATAATGGGACTTCCAGTCACAACAATTAATGATTTAGCAAAGTCTTTAACTCCGCTTCACATTCCCATGCTGACCTTTCAGTCCTGAGAGAGTCCTTCCATTGTCAGAGAGAGGCCAAACGCATATTGAAGGAACAGTACCTCATATTTCACTTGGGAAGCTTGCAGGCCAACGGTATGAATATTGATTTTTTTTAAGTTCAAGTAACCCTTGCATCCCCTCTCCCTCCATCCCTCCTCCATCGTTGTACTAGTTAAACTCATATTTGGTGAGTTTCATTGTCTGTGTAACACGTTTTCATCGAGCCCACAGCCAACAATCGACCGTTTCCATCATCATCGCTCCTGTTTTGCATATCTTTCATTCATTTGTTCTCTATCTTCCTATATCGCTGTCAATATCTCTCGTTTCCCTTTCTCCTGACTCTCAGCCTGAAGATGGGTCTCGACCTAAAACGCCACCCATTACTTTCCTCCAGAGACGCTGCCTGACCCTCTGAGTTACTCCATCATATTGTGTCTCTAAATGATTTGGCCGATTATTTGGGATGGCCATCCACAAGAATGATTACTCCATTCAAACCCAAGATCAAAGGAACAGAATGTCAATCACCAACCTCTTAAATTAAGAATGAGATCCTAATGGACAGACATATCTTGAAGTTATAATGCATTTAAAATGAACAATTAGAGACAGACAATCCTCAAGGAAATAGGTTTACTTATTCCAGTTTAATTTCATGGTAAATTAAAGATGTTAGCATAAGTGGATTTGGGTTTGAAGCTGTCAGCGGTCAAATTTACATCAAATTCATATTTACATTGACTAATCTTATTATAATTATCATTTATATTTATTTATGTGACTGCCCTCTTTGTTAATGAGACACTTGCACAGAATTTTCTCTGGAGGGCAAATTGACATTAATAAGAAGCTTCGTAGTTTCTTTTCAGCTTCTGAAGCAAATTTTCTTCAGGCTAAACAGAAACGTAGAATAAGTATGGCGTGGGATATTTTATCTTCAGAGAACGTTTCCAGAGGACAAACCACGTTCGCGCAGTGAATATTAAAACAGAGTCTGCTGCATATTTTTAAAGGGGAAATAAATTATTCTTTATAAATGCCATTGGGTTCGTGCTGTCAGTGATATTAGCAATGGATTGCATCAACAAAGAACTAACACAAAGATGATCGCTGAAATGCCATGCAGGATGCCATACTTCCCATGGACCTAAGCTTGCACGTCAGTACTACATGTGTCGCAGTTTTCACAAACCACTATCCAAAGATTTGAGAAATGGAACAAAGTATGCTCTCGCGAAATCTATGTGTGAAAAAAAAGTAAATATATCAATTCAAAAGTTATTTATTTTCAATTTAGTTGTTTGATGCACATGTAGATGATGCAGATTGGTGTTATGGAAAATTGCAATACAATTTTAGGAGCGCCACACCCCTCCTTACCATAATACCAGAGTCTCCTGCAACGTATACAAAATGTATGTTAAGCAAACTCATAGACATTTTTGTTTGTATGTTTCAATATGAAAATTGTCTGCATTTAGACCAGCATTTATTTCCCTTCTCAAGGGGGGTGGTAATTTATCTTCTTAAATTGCTGCAGTCCCTCTGGTGAAGGTATTTCCACTGGGTTATAGTTAACCCTAGTTCCAAGTCAGGATTGTGTGTGACTTGGAGAGACCCTCGTGGGTGCTGGTGCAATCATGTACCTGCTGTTCTTGTCTATCTTGGGTTTGTGACTTAAAGTTAAAAACTTCTTCACCAGATTGCCATCATGAAGATCCAATTTAGCAAACCCTGACTCAGAAAACCCCCTTTTTAAGGACCTCTTCAAAGCGGATTTTGATTATAGCGGACATACCTACCATCGGCCGCCCACTCTACACCGAGCTCATACCGCCTACCCTGTCGCTTACTATGCCAGATGTTTACGCCATCCCCCCGCTCACAACTCCTCCCCTGCCATTTAAAGGCTTGGCCGATTGGACTGTTTCCATGTTGGGTCTCAAAAGAAACATCACTTGAATGTATGGTTCTGTTTGCCTGTATTCCAGTGTTACTTGCTCTTTTAGATAGAAAGGAAATTAATTTTTGAACATTCAATTTTTTAAATTTCCAGCAATAATATTGAAACAGTTCATATTTTGTCACTTCCCTGTAAAAAAAAAATTACAAAGAAAAAAACATTTTCATAAGAAGCTCCACTTTTGAAGGCAAGAGTTGATATTTGGCATACGAGCTCTCAGCTCAGAAGAACACAAATTTAACAGTAGACTGAGTGACACAGTGCTGCAGCTCATAGAGCTACTGCCTCACAACTCCATCGATGTGGGTTCAATCCTGACCTCGAGTACTGTGTGTGAAGGATCTGCACGTGGTCAAGGTTAATTGGCCTCTGTTAGGTGCCCCTAATATATAGAGAAAGTGGGATGACATAGAACAAATGTGAATGGGTGATCAATGGTTGTCATGGACTCGGTGGGCTGAAAGGCCTCATTCTGCTGTTGTTGGCAGGGGGTGGGGGTGATGGGTGTGGATGGTTGGGAAGGAAGGGGGAGGGAGGCTGCATTGATAATGGAAATGTAATGAGAATAGTTTACAGATAAATTAGTAAGGAGATTGAGACTGCACTGTGATATGCCATAGACACAATGGGCTGAATTATGTCGTAAATTGCAGATAGAACATTTTGCCCATTCAACTATTATGAGATAAAAAAGTAATTTTGTAGTTGACTCAGATTGGCCAAATATAAAGTACCGCAACATTGCTTGATATACAGTATGGAATATTTATCATGTTCAACATTGGTCCTGTATACATCTTTATATGAAACTAATAAATAAAATACATCTTTATTAGAAAATAACCTGATGACCTTGTGTTATTTCTGACTCCAATTTGATTAACTAAAGTTGATCAATAATTCCATCTAATGCAATCAGATTCACTGTGGACACTTAAATATTGAGTTCAGTTCAACCTTGATATTTAAATTTGCCAATGGTTTTATCTGCATTGAAAAACCAAATGGTGACATATTATAGTCTCTCTCCCTTGAATAGATTATCCAAGAATTAAAACCAGAAACTCAATTCCGACCAGGTTATTATAATATTGTACCAATGCATTAAGAGGACATATTAATGGTGGTTTACCTTACTCACAATGTAACTGTAATAAGCCCCACTGAAGATATAATTAAGACAGCAGGCTTCAGGCAATAATATAAACCTGCACTGTTAATTGGGTTTCATCAGGGAAATTGACTTCCCCTCAGAGACTGCCACCAACATTAACATTGCTAAAGCAGAGAGTTATATTACACTTTAAAACTGCATACCATACACAGGAAAACATGAAAACATTTCAGCCGTAGCATGTTCAGAATTAACTGGACTTATTGTATTAAGAGTGACACTTCCATTTCCCTTCCTATGTAGCATGCTGCTTTTAGCAATAACACTTATAATATTAACAGCAATTTCTTGTACAGTATCCCCACATGGCTTTTGTGGCCACACTTCTACCAACATTGCAGAAATGTTCTGGGGTGCCTGAAGTGAAAGGTCCCATTGTGTTATTTGGTAAAAATTTATGATGATTTTAAACATGAGATTATGAGCACTTAACTTTCTTTAAACAGTTTATTTAAACGTAATCAAAAATGATCTAAATTTGATCAGTAACAGATGCTGTTTCCTGGATTATTGATTTATGCTACATCTTGACTTAAGCAATGACGGAGAATCATCTGTAGAATGTATGGAGGAGAGGGGGATAATGTTTGTTTACTTTTGAAATACACAATTTGTCACTTGAAGCCCTTCTCAGTAGGCCGGGCAGCACCTGTACAGCTAGGGATAGACACAAAATGCTGGAGTAACTCAACGGGTCAGGTAGCATCTCTGGAGAAAATGAACAGGTGACGTTTCGGGTTGGGACCCTTCTTCAGACTTCTGTATGGCTGCTGTCTAACCTGGTGAGTATTTTCAGCTTTTCTATAAGGTCCACAAGATTTTACCTGTGATCTTTTAGGATCAGATGATTGAAAACCTGGTCATTGTGGTAGATAAAATCAGGGCTATTTCTGCAGAGAGAAAGGTGCTCGTTTGAATGATTACTAAATATATGTGTCACTTGGTTGGAAAATGAAATAACAGCATTTAACATTTTAGAGGCTCTGGGATGCCATACCAGCAAGTACCATCGCAAAAAACATACTAAATGGAAATAGTGTAGATATCTTTGTAGCATGCAAAGTGTGCAAATTAATACCCAGGAAACACAAACAGCTTCATAGATGCGTATTGTTTTTCATAGACCACACACACGTGTGCAAAACAATACATGTGTGATCAAAGTCAACCTTTAGTAAAGCCAAAGACAGACACAAAATGCTGGAGTAACTCAGCGGGTCAGGCAGCATCTCTGGAGAAATGGTTCTACAGTCTGAAGAAGAGTCTTGACCCGAAAAGTCGCCTATTCTTCTCTCCAGAGATGCTGTCTGACCCACCGAGTTACTCCAGCTTTTTGTGTCTATCTTCGGTTTAAACCAGGAATTGCAATTCCTTCCTACACATTCAGTAAAGCCACTTCCATTAATATATACACCTCGTTATCCGATGAAACAAAAAGAAGAGTGAAACTATCTTAACAACATTTACAGGTCGAGAAGTTTAATGGAGGAACTGGGTTTTAGATCCTTGCAACTGTTTCATTGCTGCATGTTGATCCTGGGAACTCAACAGATATAATGAGCACAGGTCCACCACCAATCAATGTTTGCACCTATTTTCATTTACAAATGTGAGGAACGACATGTGCTGAAAATAGACCTGAGCTGTGTAATGTATTCTCTATCCCGTAATCATAATCTAATACTTTAGTTGCATCGAGATTTTAGAGACCCGGGTTTGATCCTGACTATGGGTGTTGTCTGTGTAGGTTCTCCCTGTGACCGTATGGGTTTTCTCCAGGTGCACTGGTTTCCATCCACGTTCCAAAGTCGTGCAGGTTTGGAAGTTAATTGGCTTCTGTAAATTGTCCCTAGTGTGTAGGTTAGAACTATTGTCTGGGTGATCGCTGGTCAGTGCAGACTCAGTGGGCTGAAGAGCTTGTTTCCATGCTGTATCTCTAAACTAAACTAGATTAAGAACAAAACCTCTTCAAGTATTTAGAGATTTACTCCATCTGCTGAACTTCAGTTCATTTTGAGTAGCGCATCCTTTTCCGACTTATGTAACATCTGACTTTTGCAAGGGTCCATGAGACATAATCATGATGTAAGTCGGAGGGCTAGAAGAGTTTCTTTTTCCGTGGTGGCTGCAATCAAAGCATCATCTTGCTTGCATCTTGGTCCATCACCCATAATGTCCCAATTATTCTGGGTAGGGAGTTCTTGCCCTAAGGGAGCTTGGTACTATATGTACAAAGCATGTTATCTTTCTTTCATCCACGATGAATTGTGTACATGGGTGTGACAAGTTCAACCTGGTACAGACTTTGATCTTTGACAATTTAGCACATAGATCCATCAACATGGTCAACAGGTATTGTTCATTATCTACTGTTCAGGTTTAAGGTTACCTTCTAATTTCTGCAAAACTGGAGTCTGCTGTTAGCATCAGCGTGTGTCACACTAACACTGTGCAGTGTTGTCCATTACACTGTGAGTCTGTTTAATGTTGTCTCTCCTTTATTGTAAATAGCACCAGTTTCCACCTACAGCAAGCTGGCTGGATCTTTGGTTTAATACATTGCTTACTGCATGAATATGAATCTTTGAATAATCATTGAAACCTGCCTATCGTTTATGTCGATGCCATTGTAACGAACTCAGACTAAACATATTCTTCCAATCACCTTTAATTATTTACGCTAATCTTATCCTGAGGGAAGATAGACAGAAAATGCTGGAATAACTCAGCGGGACAGGCAGCATCTCTGGAGAGAAGGAACGGGTGACGTTTCGGATCGAGACCCTTCTTCAGACCCTTCTCTCCAGAGATGCTGCCTGGCCCGCTGAGTTACTCCAGCATTTTGTGACTATCTTCGGTGTAAACCAGCATCTGTAGTTTCTACACTTATCCTCAGGGAACTGGGTCTGCTTTTGAGGTAAGCTACAATAATCAGTATCTTCATCGATGGCCCATGATGAGAAACCACATGGTAATCTGGTATTGCTGATTATTGGTTTATTGTATAATTGATTATTGTATATTAATATATGCTTTAACTGGTTTGTAAAGCTGCAATAAGTAAGAATTTCATTGTTTCGTTGCCGGTACATATGATAGGTAACACTCTTAACTCTTAGCTCTTGAGAGAACATGATGCCATTTCAAACTAATTGCCTGCACATGATCCATATGCCTCAATTCTCTGCCTATCCATGCGCCTACCTAAAAGCATCTTCAATATCCCTATCGTATCTGCCTCCACCACCACCCCGGGCAGTCCTTTCCAAGCACCCACTCCTCTCTCTTTATAAAAACCTGCCTCACACATCTCCTCTAAATCTTGTCCCTCTCACCTTAAAGCCATACCCGCCTGCCTGTCTTTGGCATTTCTACATTGGGAAGAAGGTTCTGACTGTCTACCCTATCTATGCCTCGCGCTATTTTATAAACTTCAATCAGGTCTTCCCTCAGCCTCCGACGGAACCGCAAAACCAATCCAAGTCCAATGTCAAACATCTCCTTATAACTAAAAATGATAAACAAGGAACTGCAGTTGCTTTATAAGAAAAAGAGACACAAAGTGCTGGAGTAACTCAGCGGGTCAGGCAGCATCTCTGGAGAACATGGATAGTGACGATTTGGGTCGGGACCCCTCTTCAGACTGATTGTGGTTCGGGATGGGGAAGCTGGAAAGGAGGAGGGGCAAAGCCTGTCTATTTATAGGTGGATACAGGTGAGGAAAGGTCTTGTTAAGAAGATGGTTGGAGAAAGGCCAGGGATGAAAAGACTAAAATGGGAGAATTCAATATTCACATCATTAGGTTGCAAGCTATCCAAGTGGAATATGGGATGGTTTTCTTCCTTTTTGAGTGCTGCTTCATTCTGACTAAAGTGGAGAGTCAGGGCAGTAGGGTCTGAATGGAAACGGGAAAGGTGGTTAAAATGATTAGCAACCCAGAGATCCAGTAGGCCTTGGCGGACCAAGCGCACCCGTTCAGCGAAACGGTCGCCAAGTCCGAGCTCGGTCGGGCCGATACAAAGGAGACCACATCCGGAATCGTTACATATCCATGTTCTCCAAAGATGCTGCCTCACCCACTGAGTTACTCCAGGACTTTGTATCCCCTTATAGCTAATGCCCTTCAATCCTGAAGGGTCTGAAGAAGGATTCTGACCTGAAATGCCATCTTTACTTTTTCTCCAGAGATGCTGCTTGACCCGTTGAGTTACTCCAGCATTTTGTGTCTATCTACGCCCCTGTAATTAGTCTAGACGCCCCCTCCAGTCGAGGCAGCATTCTGGTAAACCTCTTCTGCACCCTCTCCTAATTCTGACATTTCGTCTTTTGTTCTTTTACTATATAGCTGCCACGACCCTTCTGATCCTCTAAAATATAGCTTTCTCCCTAACTCTGAATATTAATATACAGTATACAATGTCATATAATGATGTAATTTAACCCCAAGCAGTTTTTAATTGCATTGGTTAATCAGATTAAAAAATTCTCGCTTTCACAGTTTTGGCTGTGTTAGGAACAGTGAATAATTCTGCATATTTTGTTGTGTGATTTCTATAATTAGGAGTTTGATCGAAGAACAGACATTTGAAACATTGTCCAAGTGAAACTGCCTCTGCATTATGTGGATCGGTTATTCATTGCTGCTCAATTGTGCTTAAAACTCTTGTATCTATCACATATATTTTTTAACAATAATGGTTCGGAGAAACAATTAAATATTTTGGTATAATATACTGATTGTTGCAAATACAACCTTGTTGAGTTAAGTGATCCTCAATCTTCAAGTGGACTGTTTCTCATGCTTTTTGTGATAGTATATTTTTAGAAGCATTAATATTAATTATATTATATATAATTATATTAATTAATAACATTAATAGAAGCATGAAGCAGCTTTATTCCTGTAAACAAGTGCTTTTGCTGATAATATGACAACAAGCATAGTTGGCTGATACTTTGATACTTTGGGGACTCTTGCGAACAATAGTTTTCTAAACGGGACCTGTCTTTCCAATTGTGTGTTTGAAGGTTGCCACATGTGAGGCTGCTATTGAAATGCAGGTACCAGCATGGACGGCAGGTTGGCTGGATGGCAGAAGACAAAGAGTGGCAATAAAGGGGACTGTTTCTGGTTGGCTGCCAGTGACTAGAGGAGTCCCGCAGTGGTCGGTGCTGGGGCCGCTACTCTTCACATTGTATATCAATGAGGGGATTGAAGGCTTTGTGTCCAAGTTTGCGGATGATATGAAAATAGATGGAAGGGCAGGTCGTGTAGAGAAAGCAGGGACTCTGCAGAAGGACTTGGTGCAGGTTGGAAGAGTGGGCAGAGAAGATGGAATATAGCAAAGTGTGGAGTCATGCATTTTGGTAGTAGGAATAAAGGCGTAGACTATCTTCTAAATGGTGAGAGAATCCAGAAGTCGGAGGTGCAAAGGGACTTGGGAATGCTGATGTAGAATTCCCAAAAAGTTAATCTGCAAGTTCAAAGGTTTCAAAGGTATTTTATTGTTACATGTACCAATTAAGGTACAGCCATACGAAAACAAAAGCAACAAGACACACAACTACATAAAGTTAACATAAATATCCACCACAGTGGAATCCCCACAATCCTCACTGTGATCGAAGCTCCTGCTGCCGGCAGTCGAAACTCCCACGTTGGGGCGATCGAAACTTCCGCGTCGGGGCGATTGAAACTCCCGTGTCGGGGGGTCGAAACTCCTGCGGCTTGGAGTTCCCAATGTTGGTCTCTGACCAGAGACCACGGGCTCCGTGATGTTAACTCCGCAAGCACCCATGGTTGGAGCTCCAAGGTTGATCCCTGGCAAAGGGTTTGCGGGCTCCGTGATGGTAAAGTCCCGTAGGCCCCCGCGGTAGAGTTCAGTGTTGCACCAGGAATCTTGTGTGCCGTTCTGGTTGCCAAAATATGGGAAGGACTTGGCTGCACTGGAGAGGGGGGCAGAGAAGACTCACCGGGATATTCCCCAGGGACAACCAAGATAAAGTGTGACCTGACAGAGGTATAAAAAGCTTATAGGGGGCATGGATAAGGTAGATAGTCAGAACCTTCTCCTCATGTACGGGTATCGAAAACAAGAGGGTATAGTTTAAGGAGAGTGGAAGGAGTTTTAAAGAAAACTGAGGAGGAGGTGTTTTACAGAGGGTGGTTGATATCTGATACAGGATGTCAGAGGTGGTGATGGAATCGGATACGATTAATACAACTTCTTCTTTTCGTGTCCATCTTGTTACAAATGTTGACATCGCTGTCATCGACCGTCCTGAAAAGGACGCGAGCTTCCTGCGACAATCAGTGGAAGCCATCACTTGTCGCAATAGATGATGGTGGTAGCAGAATTAGCTCAGGATACATCCAGTTTCCAGCCCCGCGACGTGGACGCTTCTGCTACGGGGCCATTAATGCAACTAAGAGGCATTTATGTAGGCACATTCATGCAGGTAAAATGGTTGGCATGGATGTGACTAATGGGACTATTTCTGTGTTGAATAACTCTATAATCCGAATTACATTTAGAAGTAAATGAAACGATTGAGGAGAGAAAGGGCTGGTGACCAGGAGTGAAAAACAGATGTGGATTCTTTGACAGCCAACATGACAATCAATGGCGGCAAACTTTGACATTCTGTTAAGCAGCAACAACTTTGCCTACATCAAGGCAGTCTATTGACAGACAACAAACTACTTTTAAAAGATTCTCACTCTTGTTTTGCAGATATACGCATCAGACAAAGTGCAATCAACATTCATTGTCTTGAGTGGAATGACCTGTTTATCACATTGCTTGTAGAATCAAGGAACTGCAGATGCTTGTTTACACAAAAAGACACTAAATGCTGGAGTAACTCAGCGGATCAGGCAGCATCTCTGGAGAAAATGGATAGATGGCACTTTCGGTCGAGACCCTTCTCCAGTCTCAATAATATGGCGGGTTTTGTCTCATAGGTCAGGATGTAGAATATAAAAGATGGGATGGTATATTGCATCACGATATTTTTATATACAAAAACTCACCAAATAGTGATACACCATGGATACAGCATGGAAGCAGACTCTTCAGCCAAACTTGCCCATGCCCATCTACACTCGTCTCACCTGTCTGTTTTTGGCCCATGTCCCTCTAAACTTTTCCTATCTATGTAACTGTCCAAATATCTTTTAGATGCTGTTATAGTACCTGCCTTAACTACCTCTTCCGGCAGCTCATTCCATCTACAAACCACCCTCTGTGTGAAAATGTTGCCGCCAAATGTTTTTTTTTCATTCAGATGTTACATGCCTCACCTCTGTCCTCCAATCACTATGATGATGATTCAGCATCATCTACTTTGAACCACTCAACCCTTTCTTCCCCTTCCCCTTCCCTTTGGTCAACAGGTTCAATGTAGAATAAATAGTTCTACATCTAAATCAATCATAATTCTTGTTTCATCTAAAAACCATTAAGAATTTCACCAATTAGATTAGTTCTGGGATTAGTTATGTCCCAACAGTAATCACCGTTACAGAACATGTTGTCTCAGTTTAAATCCAATTTATAGCCTTAATTGCCCAGCACGCTAAGCTGCCTAGACCCAAATGCTCCCTTCTTGCTGGTAGCTTCAGACGTCATCTGCAGACATTGCCACCACTGACTATTCACTCCTGTCAGAACAGGAGAAGCCTATCTTGCCCTTGACTAAGAATCCTCTTCAAAGGAATTACAATTGTAGCTTGAAACATCCTCTATTTTTTTCAGTCAATGATATGGTTATAAAGATGACACAGATTTCTAAGTGTACTGCATCCTAAATAAATGTTGGGGGAAATGTATTTCGATCCATGTTGCTCTATGCTTTTTAGATGAATTAAACTTTGAATCACAGTTTCAATTAAACAAATGAGAGAATTCAGTTTAAAACTGTAATCTTACTTAAGAAGATATTTTTACTACTTTTATTCCAAACTGTCTATTTAATTCCATTCATCATCAGCTGTGATCTATTCCTTTGAATCAGTTGACCTGTTGACCATATTTCACATCATCGATGATAATCATTTTGGTCAATACCTTGATTATATTATAACAATGTAATATGATAATATAATATGATGTAATGGGCAGCACAGAGGTGCAGCCTCTCAGCTCCAGGGACCCACATTCAATCCAGACCTCCAGTACTGCCTGTGTGGAGTTTGCATGTTATCCCAATGACTGCAGGTTGGTAGTTTAATTGGTCGCTGTAAATTACCCCAGTGCATAGGTGAAGGATTGAATCTGGAACATGGCAAGAATAAAATGGGATCTGTGTAAATTGAATTAGTAAGGGCTGAAGGACCGAAGGGCCTGTTTCTGTGCTGTATTTCTGTGACTCTATGATGCGTCTATATTTTCATCAAACATATTTTACCGTTGGCATTGATGATATTTAATGTGCAGAGTTAACCCTCATGACAGAAAGTCACAAGGTATGAAAAGGTACAAAAGCAAATTAATGATTGGAATGAAACGAACAAATCAAAGCCCACAAAGGTCCATTGTTGGCTGCGGAAAAGGTGGTAATGAAAGGATACAAACAGTGAAACTAAGCAGGATGACAGTGAAACTGGTGGGATCACTAGGGTGGGGGAGGGACAGAGAGAGAGGGAATGCAAGGGTTACTTGAAATTAGAGAAATCAATATTCATATCGCTGGGTTGTAAGCTGCCCAAGCAAAAAAATGAGATACCGTTCCTCCAATTTGCATTTGGCCTCACTGACAGTGGAGGAGGTCCAGGGCAGAAAGGTCAGTGTGGGAATGGGATAGGGAGTTAAAGTGTTTAGCAACTGGGAGATCGTGTAGGCCAAGGCAGACTGAGCGAAGGTGTCCAGTCTGTCTTCATTGTGCTATTGATGGTATTGGTTGTACGATAATGGAACACTGTCTTGACTCTCTTTCTCTTGACTAATATGTCAATATAATGTATCTCTCTGATTCAAGATGAAATCTCGGCATTTGTAGAAAGATTATTTTAACATGCAGTTTTTGAGACACTGTAGATTTTGAGTATTATCTCAGCCAATGCAGAGATTAGCCGCTTGTGAAAGAAATTATATCACAGAAAATGCTGGTTCACAATATTTGCTATCCAACCTTTCAATCTCAACTTCTATTTAAAATACATATCCACATAAAAAGAGTTGCCATGGTTATGGGGCAATCACAATAATTTGCTACATGCCGTATCGGTGACTACAATCAGTTTAACTGTGATATGCCCTGGGCCATTTCTGAAAGATTTGCTCACATATTGTATCACCTAACTGTAAATCACGAAATGATTTATCCCAGTTTGTCATCGCCCCTGTTGCTTTTCCGTGCCAGAATTCATGTCATATAACTGTTGAGATGAATAATCTGTTGGCCCTTTGACAAAATCTACTTTTTTAAAGTAAACATTTAGCAAATATAATTATTTGGAAAGGACAGCTGAAGATTAATGTGGCATTTTTACAACTTATCGGGTTGTATTATCACAATTGCAGCACTTAAGAACAATATTGTCTTTTTATCATTCACCTCTACAGTAAGTGGGATTAATCAGAGTGGA
Organism: Amblyraja radiata; assembly: GCF_010909765.2. Taxonomy (NCBI): domain Eukaryota; kingdom Metazoa; phylum Chordata; class Chondrichthyes; order Rajiformes; family Rajidae; genus Amblyraja; species Amblyraja radiata. Next base: position 2,067,555 of record NC_045981.1, read on the forward strand.
TCTTGTGGTAATATCACTGGTCATGTTGAACAAGCTCTGAAGGAGACTCAAGAAACGGCAGATGCTGGAATCTTGAGCAAAAAGTTAACTGCTGAAGAAACTCAGCAGGTCAGGCAGCATCTGTGGAGGGAAAGGACAGACGACATTTCGAGTTGGGACCCATTTTCAGACATTGATAAGGTACATAGCCAGAATCTGTTTCCCATGGCAGAGCTGTCTAAAACTAGAGCGTGTAGGTTTTATGTAGGAGGGAAGTATTTGGAAGGGAGCTGAGGAGTCATGCTTTCACACTGGTATCTGGGGGTGGTGAAGGCTGGAACAATAACAACATTGAAGAGGTACAGATACTTTGAATGAAGTAACATTGAAGAATGTTGACAGGTACTTGAATGAGCAAAGAATAGAGAGGTGGAATTAATGCAGGCAAGTGGGATTAGTATAAATAGGCATGATAAATACCATGGGTGTGGTGGGCAGAAGGGCCTGTCTCAATGTGGTACAACTACATCACACTATCTTACATCATCTTTGGCTGAACGGGAAAAGCTCAGAGCAAACTTGGCAGGTCAAAGCTAAGCATCCACAGTATTTACAGGAGGTGGTGTTCACCATTAGCGACCATTACATTGTGACATGGAACTGCAGGCTTGCCAACCAGTAAACGCAGCAAGCAAAAGGCAAGAGCATAAATTCATGAGTTCATAAGTAATAGGAGCAGAATTAGGCCATTCGGCCCATCAGGTTAACTCCAGCATTCAATCATGGATGATCTATCTTTCCCTCTCAACCCCATGCTCCTGCATTCTCCCCATATTGTATTGTATTGTATTCAAATTTATTGTCATTGTCTCAGTTAGAGACAACGAAATGAATTTCCCTTACAGGCAGTATCATAAAAATAAAAAAATAAATAAATAATAATAAATAATAAAACATATTAAAAATAAAATAGAATTTAAAAAAAAGCACAAACACTGAAAGTCCACGACACAACATAGCACAGTGGCACCAAGGTGAGGAAGGCACCATAGTCCAGCCAGCCTCCCCTCCGTTCTTCCCAGATGTTCACTCATGGTCGAGGCCTTCCTGGCACCCGCAGTCGCCGCCCCGGGCGGCCCGATGTTCAGGCCCTCACGCCGGGCTGGTGGAACGCTGGTGGAACGCCGACGCCGAACCCCGACAGTGAACATCCTCCTCCTCAGCGGCCCGGACCTCCTGATCAGCCGCCTCCCGCAGCCGGAGTCCACAGCTCCCGAGTCCGCAGGCCGAGCTGGGCAGAGTCGCATAACCCCCTGACTCTGCTCAATCTCACAACCTAAAGATCAAATCAAAGCTCTGTAGTCGTCCCACCAGCAATCAGAAGTGGTGATGGACAACTAAACGGCCAATGAGTGGAGAAGATTTCCAGAGTGCTCCCTTCCCCTTGTCAGACCACGGCATGTGAATGCCAAAGGCAGGTCTGAAGCACTTGCAAACTCTTCAGCCTGAAGTGGCAACTTGTTGATTAACTAAATCCAATCAGCTGATTGAATGTAGATAATAGACCAGAGAAAGCAAAGGCACTTTGGGAGGATGAATGTAAGGAGAGAGTATACAGTTAATGGCAAGACCCTCAACAACACTGATGTGCAGAGGGATCTTGGAGTCCAAGTTCATAGCTCGCTGGAAGGTGGTCTCACAAGGAGCTAGGATGGCAAAGAAGAATATGATGTGCTTACCTCCTTTGCCCCTTGTCATCAGAGCCGCACCATTGTCCACAAATAGGAAGGTCAGTGGAAAATGTTGTGCCAAGTTGAATCTGGACTTCCTCATGCTCCTTTTCATTACATTTATCTTTCAGTTTAGTTTGGTTTATTATTGTCATGTGTATAGTAAAACAACTTTTTGTTGTGTGCTACCCAGTCAACGAAAAGACAATGCATGAATACAATCATGCAGTTCACAGTGTATAGATACAGGATAAGGGAATAATGTGTAGTGCAAGATAAGCTCCAGTAGTGTCCAATTACAGATAGTCTGAATGTCTCCAGTGAGTTGCAAGGTAGGTCAAGACCATTGGTGATAGGATGGTTCAGTTGCCTGAAGAAGGGTTTCAGCCCGAAACGTCGCCTATTTCCTTCGCTCCATAGATGCTGCTGCACCCGCTGAGTTTCCCCAGCAATTTTGTGTACTGCCTGACAACAGTTGGGAAGAAGCTGCCCCTGAATCTGGAGGTGTGCGTTTTCACACTTCTGTACCTTTTGCCTGATAGGAGAGGTGGGAAGAGAGAGTGACTGGAGTAACACATTCTTGATTATGCTGGTGGCCTTGCCAAGGCAGCGTGAAGTGTAAATGGAGTCAATGGAAGGGAGGTTGGTTTGCGTGATGGTCTGGGCTATGGAAATTCCCCAGCTCTCTGAAATGTCTTGCAGTTTTAGATGGAGATGGGCTTTTTAAGCACAGCAGGTATTTCAGTATGCATACACATCATACTTCCCTATGATCTACCCCACTGAAGATCTCTGCTAAATCAACTGCAAAAAATATTGTGTGTGAGCTTACCCTCCAGTGGACAGCTCCCCTACGATCCTTGCCTCTGTCCTACCTTCAGGCTGTTGAAAGAAAGAACTGCAGATGCTGGTTTATACAATTGTGCTGGAGTAACTCAGTGGATCAGGCAGCATATGACAATAAAAGACTCTTGACTCTGTTCTATTTTCTACTTCATTTATCAGGCAATCCAATGTCTTGCCTGAAAATTCAGGAAATTAGGAAAGTCGCTGTTCCTGAACGTGGTGGTGTGTGACTTCAAACTTCTGTACCTCTTGCCTGATGGTAGCATGGGTTACAATCACCACCTGCATCAATGTTGGATCTAGTTTTAACCACAATGCTACTCACGAATAATAGATGGTCTAAGTTTTAAACAGAGCAGGCTGGTTTTAGTTGATACCGGCTATTCACAACATTGACTCCCTATCAAAGCATCCAGCCAGTGAACAAAGTAATTAGCACTGGTTAAATGTACAAGTCATTCAAACGAGCATGTAACAGGAAGTTGGTATGGTGCCCACATTGTACTAAGACCCTCCAAATAGTTAAACACCACAATCCCACTACCCTTATATAGGGTTTTAACAAACGTGGTCTCCTGATCTACACACGTGTCAATTGAAAAATTATACTTGTGAGCTGTAGCAAAAATGTGTGTGCCACTTATGTTAAAAATGATCATAGTTTGCTTGTGCCAACAGTGGAATTGTGGTTTGCTGGCAAAGAAATCTGTGGCGTAATGTTACTACTTAGATGTCCCGTGTGTACATTAAGTGAGAGTAATCTGCAGTCTATTCTGTTTATAGACACAGAGCTGGAGTAACTCAGCGGATGTCAGGCAGCATCTCTGGAGAAAAGGAGTAGGTGGCATTTCGGGTCAAGGCACTTCTTCAGTCTGAGAGTCAGGGGAAAGGGAAACGAGACATATAGGAGGTACGTGGAATGAATGAATGAAAGATATGCAAAAAGCATCGATGATCAAGGACAGGTGGAGCCCACAATGGTCCATTGTTTGCTGTGGGGTAGGTGATAACGTGTTATATAGACAGTGAAACGCAACAGGATAATGGATGGGAGAGGAATGGAGAGGAAGGGGGTTACTTGAAGTTAGAGAAAAATCAATTTTCATACCGTTGGGTTGTAAGCTGTTTAAATGCTTTTGCATAATACTTCCAGGATCAGGATCAATCAGGCTCCTATAAAACAGATAAGCCTATTTGCTGTTTGACGTTGTGCAGTTCAGTCTGTTCTACCCCCCACAAACACCACTGATGCTTCCCTGAGGGAAACAGATCCAAGCACCGCTGCTGATTGGACTTTAAATACCCCAAACCATCTCAGGAGGGCAGCTGTGCAGCCTTCAAGGGTACAATCTTGCAAGAGACAGCTTCATTAGGGGCGAAACCTGACACAAGTGCCGTTTGTGTGATGCCGACTGACCCGTAAATCAAAACCCATCAGGGCTCAACTCACAGGAGATTTTGGATTTTCTTAGATTAAAAGGATTAGGGTAAAGTCCTGGGATGGTTGAAAGAAAATGAAATGTTCACTCACAGTAAGGATTGAGCCAACGTGCCTTGCAGGGATATTGTACAGGTGCCAGCAACTAAGTGGCAGCATCTTACCATTCAAACACAGCCACTTGTATTACAGTATGTAGAAACAAGGAAATATAGGCATGCACATAGATACATAGAAAATAGGTGCAGGAGTTGGCCATTCGGCCCTTTGAGCCTGCACCGCCATTCAATATGATCATGGCTGATCATCCAACTCAGTATCCCGTACCTGCCTTCTCTCCATACCCCCTGATCCCTTTAGCCACAAGGGCCACATCTAACTCCCTCTTAAATATAGCCAATGAACCGCCCTCAACTACCCTCTGTGGCAGAGAGTTCCAGAGATTCACCACTCTCTGTGTGAAAACGTTTCTTCTCATCTCGGTCCTAAAGGATTTCCCCCTTATCCTTAAGCTGTGACCCCTTGTCCTGGACTTCCCCAACATCGGGAACAATCTTCCTGCATCTAGCCTGTCCAACCCCATAAGAATTTTGTACGTTTCTATAAGATCCCCTCTCAATCTCCTAAATTCTAGCGAGTATAAGCCAAATCTATCCAGTCTTTCTTCATATGAAAGTCCTGACATCCCAGGAATCAGTCTGGTGTAGCGGTAGAGCTGCGGCTTTACAGCGCCAGAGACCCAGGTTCGATCCTGACTACAGGTGCTGCCTGTGCAGAGTTTCTCCTGGAGACCTGCATGGGTTTTCTCCGGGTGCTCCGTTTTCCTCCCACATTTTAAAGACGTGCATGTTTGCACCCCACAGCTGCTTTCAGTCTGAAGAAGTGTTCTGACCCGAAATGTCACCTATTCTTTTTCTCCAGAGATGCTGCCTGACCTGTTGAGTTACTCCAGCATTTTGTGTCTACCTTTGGTATAAACCAGCATCTCGTTCTCCCCGTGCCTGCGTGGGTTATCTTCAGGTGCTCCGGTTTCTTCCCAGACTCCAAAGACGTACAGATTTGTAGATTAATTGGCTTTGGTAAATGATTGTAAAAAATGTCCTTAGTGTGTCGGATAATGATAGTGTAGGGGTGATCACTGGTCAGCAGAGACTCGATGGGCCAAAGGCCGTGTATCCACGCTGGATCTTTAAACTAAACTAAACTAAGATGAAAAATGTTGTGAGATACTGCCAAGGTCTTCCCTCCCAAGTTGATCTCATCAATCCTCAACACAGTAAGTGAATTCTACTTTGTATCATGGACAGCAAACATTATTAAAACAGAGTGAGTTACTCCAGCATTTTGTGTCTACGTTCAGTGTGAATCAGCATCTGCAGTTCTTTCCTACAGATGAGTCATTATCACCAATTAACACAATATGCTGGAGTAACTCAGCAGGACAGGCAGCATCTCTGGAGAGAAGGAATGGGTAACGTTTCGAGTCGAGACCCTTCTATCATCATCATCTGTCTTTGTGAGAACTTGCTCTGTGCACACTGCTTGATGCTGTAACATTTCAGAAGCTCTTTGTTAAATGTGGAAGCATTTACAACTTCCTGAGCTTCTGTAAGATGCTGTAAAATTACAAGATTTTGTTAACTGCACTTAGGTATATAAATATGGACAAAAGCGACAAACGTTTGCGATGTATTTTATTGTTAATACATTCACCCATTGTGAGTTGTATCACTATATGGAGCATTGCTTTTCAGCCTCGGTGAATAATCTTCCATACAGTCACAGTGGCGCCACTGTTAATAACAATTTGAGAATGAACTATAAATGTGGCCCTGAAGCAAAGAAATTCCTACACAGACTTCTTAAATAACAGTACAAGAACATAATTAACAACAGTAAATACATCAGATAGATATTGGGAAATAGTTTAGGATTCATTTGTTGTCATAACCTAATGACTATAGGTATTTATTTGGTTGACATCCATCCATCTGGTTTTATTTTACAGATAATTTACATTCTCTTTTATTAATATGATGCCATTTGTTGCAAAGTGCTGCTATAAATCTATGTTCTGTCTCCATTAATCAAAGATCAAAATCAATAAAATACCATCATAAAAAATGTATATCAAAGTGCATGGAGTTCATCTCATGGATAAACTCGGCACAGAACTCACCCCACATTTACCCCTTGCTTGCCACATTCATAGCTAAGCCTTGCTGAATATCTTTCGTGTGGTAATGATGCACTTTTAACCGCAGATATAGTTTTCTCCACTTTTAGTTCTGGAGATAGTGTTTAGAAACATAGAAAATAGGTGCAGGAGTAGGCCATTCGGCCCTTTGAGCCAGCGCCACCATTCACTGTGATCATGGTTGATCATTCAGAATCAGTACCCCATTCCTGCTTTCTCCCCATATCCCTTGATTCTGATGGCCCTAAGAGCCATATCCAACTCTCTCTTGAATACATCCAGAGAATTGTCCTCCACTGCCTTCTATGGCAGTGAATTCCACAGATTCACAATTCTCTGGGTGAAAACGTTTTTCCTCATCTTAGTCCTAAATGGCCTACCTCTTATTCTTAAACTTTCACCCCCGGTTCTGGACTCCCTCAACATCCGGAACATTTTTCCTGCATCTAGCCTGTCCAATCTCTTAAGAATTTTACATGTTTCTATAAAATCCCCTCCAATCCAGTGAATACAAGCCCAGTTGATCCATTCTATCACCATATGTCAGTCCTGCCATCCCAGGAATTAACCTGGTGAACCTGCGCTTCACTCCCTGTTTCCCATTTCCAAGGGTACATTATAAGTCCTCTGTTTTTCTCTTTGAGAACATGGGCGGCATGGTGGCACAGGGGTAGAGTTGCTGTCAGAGCCCCTGGTCCGGGTTCCTGTCTATGAGCGCTTGGCTGCAGGGAGTTTGTACGTTCTCCCCGTGACCTGCGTGGGTTTTCTCCGAGACCTTTTAAAAATTATAACACATTTTATTATTTAGTTTAAATACAGCTCTCATACTGTGAAAGCTTCTTTCCTATCTGCAACTCAGGCACAAATTAAGGACAGCGTATATTAATCCACATTTTAAGCATTGATGGCACCCGATAACATGATAATTGTAAATATCTGGGAACAAAATGTCCATTTGGAATTCCCTGCCTCAATATTTAGATTCCGATTCCCTGTCTCAGTCTTTATTCCCCATTCCCATTATGGCAACATTGTAAGGGTAATTTTTCAATTTCACACTTTCAGTCAAGAACCTTCGTCCTCTTCCCTAGACATTACGTTTGAAATGTCCACTGCACATTGCAATTGTGAGACCATCGTTTTCAATTTAGATTACAAAATTACATTTTAAACCCCAACAAATTATTTCTGTACGCACAGTATCCCTCGAGAGTTATTAGCCCTTTGTAAGGATGAATGGGTGTTTCAAAATCCCCCATTTAAAGTCACAACTTGACCCAAATACTCTTGCACATTCCAAAAGCAGATTTCGTTTGAGCAAAATTATATTTCATAGTGAAAATGTTTTAATTTTTTAATACGGTTTGGTACGATATTGTCCACCTCGATGCAAAGAGTTTATTTATTCTTACAGCATTAGATTTTCCCTTGGGTTTGCGGAGTAGACTGTGGACATATCTGTTGTGCTGCTGCAAGCTTCATTGTTCCGCTTGAGGACGTACGATAATAAAACACTCTTGACTCGAGACTCTTGGGTTTTGTGCTGCAAGAATGAAGAAGTAATTGAATTATAGAGGGGTATAGTGTGGAAACAGGCCCTTCGGCCCAACTTGTCCACACCGGACAACATGTCTCAGCAACACTAGTCCCACCTGCCTGCGTTTGGTCCATATCCCTCCAAACCTATCTCATCCATGTGCCTGTCTAACTGTTTCTTAAATGTTGGGATAGTCCCAGCCTCAACTACCTCATGTGGCAGCTTGTTCCATACATCCACCACCCTTTGTGTGAAAAAGCTACGCCTCAGATTCCTATTAAATCATTTCCCCTTCACCTTAACCTATGTCCTCTGGTCCTCGATTCACCTACTCTCGGCAAGAGACTCTGCATCTACTCGATCTATTCCTCTCATGATTTTATACCACTTTATAAGAATACCCCTCATCTTCCTGCGTTCCAGGGCATAGAGTCCCAGCCTACTCAACCTAGTCCTATAGCTCAGACCCTCTAGTCCTGCCAACATCCTCGTAAATGTTTCAGATGCAGTGATGTTATTGTGTTTATATATTATATTATAATATAATCTCGATATTATCCTTGATGTCCATATCATTCGTATGTATCTGATCAGTGATGGATAGGCTGCTCGTAATGTTGAATGCAAGTCTAACAGTATGAAGTCTGAAGAAGGGTCTCGACTCAAAGAGTCACCCATTCCAAAGCTGCCTGTCCCGCTGAGTTACTCCAGCATTTTGTGTCTATCAACAGTATACCTAGCTATTTAAAAAAACTAGAATGATTCCAATTATAAGTAGATTGCCTTGGCAGTTACTGCTGCAATCTACAGTAATGTTTTCATCATGCCCGGCAATGAATGCAATTCCTATCCAAACTTCCCTCGGGTGTTGATAATCATGGAATCCACAATGGCAGAGTAACAGTCCATTCAAAAAAGCATAATTGCAAATCGCAATTATACATCAAACTATTACAAAAGTCAGCGAAACATCAATTCAATGCAGTTGTACAAGTTTTCAACAGCTTGCCTTCCATATACCCTTCCCAGTGCCAATTAGCTAAAGCTTTGGCAGACCAGGGACAGAGAAAACATGAATATTGTTGGCCTGGAAGAGGTTAGATATCTGCTCTACGATTGATCGATAAAATCCTCAAAGCCCTTGTGAACAGAGGTGCCAAGGACCTTCCATTGTGGGACTCCTACACTCGGTACTTTTGCCTGGTTAGTTTTAGCTTAGTTTAGAGTTACAGCGCAGAAATGTGGGAGGAAACCGGAGCACCCAGACAAAACCCATGCAGGTCACACAGAGAATGTACAAACTCCATACAGACAGCACCTGTAGAAAGGATCGAACCTGTGTCTCTGGTGCTGTCAGGCAGCAACTCTACTAGGCCACCCTCTTAGACTATTGATGCACTTGGTAGGAGATAACATTTGAAGATGTATTGATAGATATTGATCACATGTTTGAGGACGTTGATCTTTTTGCAGAGCATCTCCATCCTTGCCACTTGACCTAGACAGCAGTCAATAGACAATAGACTATAGACAAGAGGTGCAGGAGTAGGCCATTCGGCCCTTCGAGCCAGCACCACCATTCACTGTCATCATGGCTGATCAACCACAATCAGTACCCCGTTCCTGCCTTCTCCACATATCCCCTGACTCCGCTAACTTTCAGAGCTCTATCTAACTCACTCTTGAAAGTTTCCAGAGAACCGGCCTCCACCATCCTCTGAGGCAAAGAATTCCACAGATTCACAACCCTCTGTGTGAAAATCTTTTTCCTCATCTCCGTTCTAAATGACTTACCTCTTATTCTTAAACTGTGGCCCCTGGTTCTGGACTCCCCCAACATCAGGAACTTGTTTCCTACCTCTAGCGTGTATAAACCCTTAATAATCTTATATGTTTCTATAAGAATCCCTCTCATACTTCTAAATTTCAGAGTGTACAAGCCCAGCCACTCCATTCTATCAACATATGACAGTCCCGCCATCCCGGGAATTAACATTGTGAACCTCCGCTGCACTCCCTCAATAGCAAGAATGTCCTTCCTTACATTTGGAGACCAAAACTGCTCACAATACTCCAGGTGTGGTCTCACAAGGGCCCTGTATAATTGCAGAAGGACCTCTTTGCTCCTATAATAATAATAATAATAAATTTTATTTAATGGGCGCCTTTCAAACATCTCAAGGACACCTTACATAGTATATCGGAATAACATATAATCGGAATATAACTAGTAATAAAGACATCACAGAGACACAAATTAAAAACAGGATTCAATCCAAAAACAGAAAATCAAAAACACAGTGTGAAGAGGGAGCAGCGGCAACCAAATCGTGCCAGCGTCCACTCTCTCTTCACGGCAGCCATCTTGGACACAGACCTACAAGACTACAATTAGACAAAAAAATCATCCCCCCACAGTGGATAGCGCACTGTGGAGGAAGGCACAATGTCCAGTCCCCACCCCATGTTCACCCCAAAGTCAGGCCTATTGAGGCCACCGCAATTGCCTCTACGGAGGCCCGATGTCCCTGGCCGTTCTCACCGGGTGGTCTTGCCCCGGCGTCGGGAGAGTCCTTTTGGCGGCTGGGCCACTTGGAACGGCCGCTTCCTGGTTGGAGCCCGCGGCTGCCGAAGCCGACAAGGCCGCGCCGGTTTGGAGCTCCCAGGCTCCCGATGATAAAGTTGGCGCCGCCTCTCCACACTGCCGCCTTGCCGCCTCTACGCACGCCGCCTTTACGCTCCACAGACCCGCAGCCTGGAGATGTTGCTCTCGGCGGTCCAGCTCGCCAGAGCTCCAGCGCGTCGCTCCAGCGCGGCGACCCAGGCAAGGGATCGCCCGCTCCGCTCCAGCGCTCCAATGCTGTGCCGCCGCCGAGGCCGAGGTGCTGGGCGGTTCCCGCCAGGAAACGGCGCTCCAAGCCCGCAGGTAGGCCACGAGGACGGGTCAACGGGCAGCCCGGAGAAAAGGCTGCCACACCGACCAGGTAGGGACCTAGAAATTAAGTTTACACCTACCCCCCACATTAAAAAGACCATATCCCCTACAAACAAAAAACAGGACTCACTAAAAACTATAAAAAAAACGGATTTAAAACGGACGGCTGCTGGCTAGCAGCCGTTCACCAAGATGGCTCCTCCTATACTCAACTCCTCTTGTTATGAAGGCCAACATGCCATTCAATTTTTTCACTGCCTGCTGTATCTGCATGCATTCTTACAGTGATTGATGAACAAGAGCCCCCAGATCTCATTATACTTTTCCCAACTTGACACCATTCAGATAATAATCTGCCTTCCTGTTTTTGCCACCAAAGTGGATAATCTCTCATTTATCCACATTAAACTGCATCTGCCATGCATCTGCCCACTCACCCAACCTGCCCAATTCACCCTGCATCCTCATAGCATCCTCCTCACAGTTCACACTGCCACCCAGCTTTGTGTCATCTGCAAATTTGTTAATGTTACTTTTAATCCCTTCATCTAAATCATTAATATATATTGTAAATTGCTGCAATCCCAGCACCGAGCCTTGTGGTACCCCACTAGTCACTGTCTGCCATCAAGAAAGGGACCCGTTAATCCCTACTCTTTGTTTCTTGTCTGCCAACCAATTTTCTGTCCACGTTAGTACCCTACGCCCAATACCATGTGCTCCAATTTTGCCCACTAATCTCCTCTGTGGGACCTTATGAAATGCTTTCTTAAAGTCCAGGTACACTACATCCGCTGGCTCTCCTTTGTTCATTTTCATAGGGGGGGGGGGGTCCATGCTGACCAGTGATAACCCCGACACTAATGTTAGTGTAGCAGGCACCAACGGCCCTGACAAAGTTACAAAGTCCCCCCACACCGGATCCTCCATTGTTCTTCCCCTTCCCTCCCCCACTCTTCACGGCGGTCCCCCCATTCTCTCATCGACCGCCGGTCGATCCGCGAGGGTTTGCTACAGTCACGAGGCTTCACCGCCGCCACCGTGACTCCATCGCCACCACCGTGACTCCATCGCCGCCACCGTGACTCCATCACCGCCACCGTGACTCCATCGCCGCCACCGTGACTCCATCGCCGCCACCGTGACTCCATCGCCCCCACCGTGATTCCATCGCCACCACCGTGACTCCATCGCCACCACCGTGACTCCATCGCCACCACCGTGACTCCATCACCACCAAGGCTCCATTCGGCCCAGGCAGGCTTTGCCCCCTGGCATTTCTGCAGCCTCATGGAAGACCTATGGAGGGGGGTAGAGGCGAGTCGGGCCTACCGGATGGTTCTGGTCCCCGGAGCGTTTGTTCGGTGGGGGAGTCAGGCCCATGCAACTCCCTGGGACCTAGGATGGTGGGTATATGGAAGGATCTGTCAGAGGAGGTAGTTGCGGCAGATACTATAACTACATTTAAGAAACATTTAGACAGATACATGGATAGGAAAGGTTTAGACGGATATGGGTCAAACACAGGCAAGTGGGACTAGTGTAGATGGGATATCTTGTTCGGCATGGGCAAGTTGAGCCGAAGGGTCTGTTTCCTTGCTGTATGAGTATGACTCGAAGTAAAACATTATTATTCTTTATTTATGACAATGAGTTTGTTTTGCAGTTGACATATTTTGGATGCACATATTATTTTTATTCGATCACAGATGCCCTATCTTGCACTCAGCACACTTGGAGGGAGCTCAGTTGAAGCTGAAACGTTTAACAGGAGGATTCCCACTGTAGATCAAAGAATGTAATAGAATCCATTCACAGTAGCAATATTACTTGCCAGCTTCCTGTTAAACAACCGCCACTAATAAGCAAAAATAATATTTTATTGAAGAAAGATTATTTGCAAAGAGATTAATTGTAATATTGGGTAAGGTCACGACTTTTGGCATAACTTACAGTTAAGGCAATGATAGAACAGAGCTGTTCCAACATTAAAAAACAGCCCATCCAATTGTTGAATAATGATACCAGATGTGCAAGTCTAATAGGTGCAATTTGCTAAATACTGGAATAATTAAATGCAACTTGATCACACTGTAATCTATTGTACATTCAGACGTTTTCCTCAAGGCTTCATTAGCTGTTCCGGCTCTGTGTTCTTCCCTGTCATTTTCTTAAATCTAAGAGTAAATGACTTTCTGTAAACCTGCAACATCAAATAAAACAAACAGGAAATCTCCCGCTGTACACAAAGAGAAACACATGTCTGATGCTGGTCCTCAAAACCATCTGGAAGTGAAGAATTAAATGGAGAAAACTTTGACATGCATTTTGTTGGCCCATGTCCAGCTTAATGAGAAGGCAATGCCCCCTTTGACTCTAATCCTTCTTTATTGAATTGCCTATTACAGATTAGCCTCTGAAGGAAATAAGGAATATAGACCCGAGGCATGATTTTCTAAAAGATTTGCATTGTACATTTCCGGCACAGTTTATAGATGCACCGATTTGCATTCACAATATTTTTTTCCAGTTCTACGAATGCATCATATAACCAATCTATATGAGCAAAAACAAAGGGATGGCATTACACTTCACCAAGAGGCTTTCATTTTAAATGTGGGTGCTATTTGAAAAAAGAATGACCTCCTATAAATCGAAGAATTGGAAAGCCGAAGGCTTTGTTCTGTCTGTTGTGGTATGTAAAGTGTAACCAATAAACATTGTCAATTTGAAAGGTCACTCCTAAAATCTAGTTATTCTTAGAAAATCTCAAAGGTGGTCTTGGCATTCTGTTTGGCACTGACATTGCGAGCTGAAAAGCCTATTCTTGTACTGTTCTATGTTCTCTGTTCTATATTCAGAAGGACTGGAGTAAATCAGCGCAGGCAGCAACTCTGGAGGACATGGATAGGCGGCGTTTCAGGTCGGGATCATTCTTCAGACAACTTGGAAAAGTCCCATGGAAGTTTATTCCCAGGCAGCAACAATGGTTTCAGTGCAACTAATCTATTGCTGCACATGAGGCATTTATGGAGGTTTCCCTTTTGTTTTAAATGAAGTAGAAATCTCTCGCAAATACAAATTGATTCATGACATTCCTGGTTCTGATGCCTGTAAATTTTCCTCACAAACGACGTGATGTTAGAATGTAATAGGAAGGAACTGCAGACGCTGGTTTTACCAAAGATAGACTCAAAATATTGGAGTAACTCAGCGGGTCAGGCAGCATCTCTAGAGAAAAAGGATATGGTAGGTGATTCAGGTTGGAACATATCAGACTGAAGAAAGATTCCGATCCAAAATGTCACATGTCATTTTTCTCCAGAGATGCTGCCTGACCTGCTGAGTTACTCCAGTGCTTTGTGTCTACCATACGTAATATTATCATATTAGAATGTGACCATCAATATGTCATTTGGAGAATGTTTGCTCACCTATCTGGCCTATTCAAACAGCAGATGAGATATATAAACCTTCATAATTGTCCGGTCAAAATCACAAACAACATTTTCAATGAGACCTCCTTGCTTTAATCGGATTGTTAAGTTTGAGATGTGATGTCTGTCTCCTATAAGACAAGACAAGAAAAACAATGGAAATGACACTTCCTTTAGCGAGTAGATTCATAGCACTGGTCACATTGCATCACAGAATGGTTTGGGAACAGCTCCATCCAAGACCGCAAGAAATTGCAGAGAATTGAGGGCCATCGTGGGATCTACCCTCCCATCCATTGATTGCATGTCCACTTCACGCTGCCTCAGCAAGGCCACCAATATAATCAAGGAATAGTCTCACCCCAGTCCCTCCCTCTTCTCCCCTCTCCCAATCGGGCAAGAGGTACAGAAGGTACACAAAAATGCTGGAGAAACTCAGCGGGTGCAGCAGCATCTATGGAGCAAAGGAAATAGGCAACGTTTTGGGCCAAAACCCTTCTGCAGAGGTACAGAAGTGTGGTCTGCACACCTCCAGTTTCAGAGACAGTTTCTTCCCAGCTGTTACCAGGCAACTGAACCATCCTATTGAGTGGTCCTGAGCGACCATCTACCTCATTGGAGACCCTTGGACTATCTTTAATCAGATTAAATGTTATTTCCTTTATTCTGTATCTGTACACGATGGCTCAATTATTATCATGTACAGTATAGTCGTTTCGTGACTGGACAGCACGCAACAAAGCTTTTCACTGTACCTCGGTCTACGCAACAATAAACTAAACTAACTGTTGCAGACTAGAACATCTTGGGAGGGCAACATCATCAACATGCATTTAATCAATTGATTTTGAGTGATGAGAGGAAATTGCAGTGACATTACTGTGGGTCTCTTAACAGAACATTGGCTTCATATGAGTCTTGTTTTGTTTCAATGGTAATAAGATAATGTTTATTCAGAAGTTCACCTTGCAGCTGAATTGTTAAAATGGTTTATAATATTGACTGTTTTTACATGAAGTAAGGTTATTATCTGAAATACCCAGTTGCACAGGTAATATTTACAAAAATATCATTCACAATTTCATGCAAAACACTAAGTGCTGAGAAAACAGGCAGGCAAGGAAGGGAATGGCAAGATGTTTCAGGTCGGGACTTCATCAGACTGATTTGACAATCCCATACTGTAATATCTTACCAAAAGTAACATTTCATTTTCTACAAAATGCTGGAGTAACTCAGCGGGACAGGCATCATCTCTGGAGAAAAGGAATGGGTGACGTTTCAGGTTGAGATGCTGCCCGTCCCACTGAGAGACTCCAGCATTTTATCCCTATCTTTTTTTGCAAACCAGCATCTGCAATTCCTTCCTACACATTTAATCTTTCACCTTTGATTGGCATTGTAAATTCCAATTTTTCTCCAAATTCCTGGTAACACATTGATGGATGCATTGATGTGGTGTTGGGGAATGTTGATACTCGTAGATGATGGGATGAGTGAGGAACGGTGCTGTCATTTACAGATGCTTTTGTCACATTGCATTTCTCTGGGGGACTTGAGGAAATTCAGGGGACCAGTTGAGGAGAGAGGGTGTGGTGATAAGGACATCAGTGCAGTGAGGAGGAGGGCAGGGTGCGAGAGTGAAGATATTTGTTCACTCACCCAGAAGTTTGAAACACGTTTGAAACAAGTTTATTCATGGATAACCCCTTGAGATGGACAGTCATCTCGTTTTCGAGGGGGTCCAACATAGAACATACAGCACAAGACATAACATACATAGAGGTTGTCCCAGTCCACTGAATATTACGTTTTCTTAGGAGTGCCTAATGCCAATGAATGAGAAAACATGATCCAAGTTGCCTTGCAAGGTTGCAGAGGGAGAGAGTCGCATGTGGAATGCCTTCAACCCCAAACACCCACAACATGCAACCTACACTATGTATTTTCCAAACTCAAGGCTAAAAGTACTTTGTTCAACTGTTAGTGATGCAAACAAACCAGAATTGGTTGTTATCACATTTCACTCAAAAAAAATAAATGTATCCATTGTTTTACAGCATTATGCAATCAAATTACTTGGCAAGCATCTGTTATGTGCATCTACCACATGCTGGTATCCATTTCCCTGTTGGTTTACACATTTCCACATATCTTTCTAATTGTTGCAAGACCATCATACTTGTCGGAAATACAGATGAAGTGAAAAATATTTGTTTGGCACATTGCATTTTGAGATCAAGTGGCTTTGCATTGAAAAAATAAGCAAAGATCCAAGATTTAGATGTATAATTTTAAATAAAGCATTAATTTAATTAACAATGTTAAATCCTCACAAAATTATTTTTGCTGTCATACAATTAGAAGATCTTCGGAAGAATGGTTTTTATTTTGAAATAATCTCGACTACTTCCATATAATTTCATAGTCCCAGAATAATCCCATCTTAATCTCACTGTTTTCAAATCAAATATTATAGGTCAAAAGGGCACGGAGACCACAATGCCTTAATCATGCCTATATTAGATTGTAAAATTATATTGTATAAAATTCATGGTAGCATCGGTCTATGGAGAGCTTTGCTGCAGTATTTATGGGTACATCTTTTGCCCATTTTCCCTCCATTTTCGATTGATGGGTCAATTTCCTGTAAATGGAACATAGCATGAGCTATATAATCCCAGGAAGCAAAGAGAATCAATAAAATCTTGTGTAAGTCAACTAATTTCAATTTCAATCTCAATTTCAATGAATTTTATTTTTCCTTTAGGATCTTTGGTTTCTGCAGCCACACAACAAGAAGAAAGAACTTTACAAGACACACAACCAACTCCATTCACACAGACATCCATCACAGTGAATATCCTCCTCACTGTGATGGAAGGCAAAGTCTTGTCTTTCCCCTGCTTTCCATCCTCTCCTGATGTTAAAGCCCCCGGCGGGCGATGGTAAGTCCCGTGGACGTTAAGGACGCGCCAGCGAAGTAAGCCCACCAAGTCCATGCTGACCATCGATCACCCGTTCACGCTAGTTCTATGTAATCCCACTTCCTCATCCACACACAAGGGGCAATTTACAGAGGTCCAATGAACCTACAAAACCTGCATGCCTTTGGGTTGTGGGAGGAAACCGGAGGAACCGAAGCACGTGGTCACAGGGAGAACGTACAAACCGCGTACAGACAACTCCTGTCGTCAGCATTGAACCCAGGTCTCTGGTGTCATGAGGCAGTAACTCTACCGCTGAACCACTGTGCCCCCTTGGAAGTGGAAAATAAATTCAAAGCACTCCAGAATCAACAGCATATCTTTCTGTGCATCCTTCTGTGCAATTGGAAGTGGTTCCCCAGTTTGTCCTCGGCAATAGCTGACAATGAAGCTGACATAACAAGGATAAATCCATCTTCCAACCTTCCTCACCTCACCATGGTGGCACACTGGCACACTGGCACACTGGTACACTGGCACATCTGGCACATCTGGCACACTGGCACATCTGGCACATCTGGCACACTGGCACACTGGCACACTGGCACATCTGGCACACTGGCACATCTGGCACATCTGGCACACTGGTACATCTGGCACACTGGCACATCTGGCACACTGGCACAGCCGGTAGAGCTGCTGCCTCGCAGTGCCAGAGACCCAGGTTCGATCCTGACCTCAGCTGCTGTCTGCGTGGAGTTGGCACGTTATCCCTGTGACCACATGGGTTTCACCATGGTGCTCCGGTTTCCTCCCACATCACAAACATATGCAGGTTTGTAGGTTATTTGGCTTCTGTAAACTGCTCCTCATGCGTAGGGAGTGGTTGCAAAAGTGGGATAACATAGAACTAGTGTGAACGGGAGATGGATAGTTAGTGTGGACTCAGTGGGCCGAAGGGTTTGTTTCCATGCTGCATTATTCAATAAAAAACCATGCCTCGATCACAGAGCATAATCTCAGGGACAGAGTAAAGAGCTTTCTAACAGTGTTTTGATGAAATACAGTTTTAGCTGCTTAAATATAATTTCATATAAGTATTCCCAAATGTCCAAAATTGTGGTTTAACTTGCTTACATTTACAAATAAGCTTTATAATTCTAAAGGCAGAATAAGTCATTGTTTATAGTCTGTGATTTGAAGCTTGAAGTGTCTGGAATCTTGTTCCAGGCCAGCTGCTCCTCAGCGCAGCACTGATTCATTTAAAAAAGTGTTATGTTTATCTTCAAGTTAAGTTTCATTGAACAGTTTTCTCTGGGTATTTGGAATTTTGCTCCTTTGCTGGGCTCCAGATAGTCTTTGTCGCACTGTGTTACCTTTGAAAGATTAAAAAAGGAGCTGTTCTATATGTTCTTGCAAATACATTAATCATGCAAAAATCATGTATCGCTGACGTCAAGATGAAGGAAAGCACAAACTCCCTGTAGGCATGCACTCCATGAGGTTCTCAGAGCCTAGTTTGCCTTACTTTTCCTGTATCCCATCAGAAACTCTCCAAGCAAGCATCAGATCTGAACCTTGCAGGCACCAATGCCGCACTTTGTCACTGTTGCCATGGTTTCCAGAGATCGAGATTGTATCATCCTCTCTGTTTGTTTTACTTATGGTCAGAAAATAGAAATTCCATTTGGGTTGCAAATTGAAATTGCATTGCAAATTGAGTCTTTTTACCCAGAGTAGGGAAATCAAGATCCAGAGGGCATACTGTAGGTTTACCATATAACCATATAACAATTACAGCACGGAAACAGGCCATCTCGACCCTTCTAGTCCGTGCCGAACACGTATTCTCCCCTAGTCCCATATACCTGCGCTCAGACCATAACCCTCCATTCCTTTCCCGTCCATATAACTATCCAATTTTAAGGTGAGAGGGGGAAAGATTTGATAGTAACCTGAAGGGCAACTTTTTCACACAGGAGGTGGTTGGTATCTGGTGCGAGGTGCTAAAGGATGTAGTAGAGGCAGGTACTATAACAACATTTAAAATATATTTGGACAGGTACAAAGCTCTAAAGCTTTGGGGGACTACAGGCCAAATGCAGGCAGGTGGGGCTACTGTAGATGGGGCATCTTGGCTTGCATGGGAAATTGGGCAGATGACACTGTGACTCTATGATTTATTAAATGCTTCAAGTAACTTCATGGCCTACTCAGAATGAAGAAGTGCAAAGTGATTTTATAAAATTTGGCAATAGTGATATAAAATAATATATTCAATGCCTTATAAATGAAACCAACAGTAAAAAAATAATGTTCATAAGCCTCAGTTGCATATTCACTTCCAATGGATCTGAGTCAATATTTCAATGTTTCAACATTTAATTTCAAAGAGCTGAAACAAATATGTGAAACTTCTAATTCAGATGTGTAAGGATCTTGTTTCTTCCCAAAACTCTACTTGGGCCAGTGGCACCAAAATTAATCCTCATTTAAAAAAAACGAAGAAACTGAAAATAAAATTGAAATCAGAAATTGTTCAAAATAATCAGCAAAATTGTTTAGAATCCAAAATGGAGAGATTGGTTAAAGGATTTGGGGAATTATCTTTCCTCACAAACATGGTGATGGTTCATTGGATTTATGTTGAGAGCAGCTAGGCTGTTTAGCCTCATGTACCACATTTGATCCATCATCTGTCTGCATGGACTACTCACAGATAGGGAGAAGATAGGCTCTTTTAGTTAGTCTCAGCAGCTCTTGAGTTTACAAAGTGAAAATCAGTCAGGGCTTCCAATTGTGACCACTTCATACTAATCTGCTTTGAAAATCCATCGCTCTCAGAATGAAGATGAGAACAGGCTCAGCATTGATATCTCCGCTCCTCCTCAAATACCTCCTCACTCAAAGCTCGCACATGAATGATGATCAGATAGCAAAACCACCAAAAAGTAAGCGAGAAGCTGCACCTCAACAAAAAAAAGTCACTGCCTACAAGAGAATCACCCAGGAATTCTATCATTTGCTGTTGTTTTTGCTACATGATGGTACTTGAAATAAACATGATTGAAATTTGAGAGAGAATAATTTGCCCTGCAATGTGGAAAGAGCAACAGCAGGGGTCTTTCCACTGAACCTCGGTACACGTGACAATAAACAAAACTAAATTAAACTGACGGAATTACTTCAATAGGGAGCATGGTGGGTCAATTGGCCTTCTATTGTGTAAGAATTCATTCATTTTAAAATGCAAATCTGGTATATTATGCACCAGCCTTGTACTTCCTGGAATTCAGTCAGAGGCTGCTGGGCATGCTCAAAGATGTCAAACGCCAGGCAATAATAGCTTGTGCAAAATTGTACTCAGCAAACAAGACATGTGAATAGCATGGGCCGAGGCATGCTGTGGAGAATGGCCTAACCTTACCTGGACTTCAGTTCATCTATACATAATGCCATGAGCATCTTCACATTAGAACATCACTATCTGGAGGGCATGTCACAAAACTGGACCAGTACCAATTTGCCGTACATTTTTAAACGTGATACAATTTCTAAGCCAATATCTGTGCCTTTTAATGCAGGATGGAACTGCAGATGCTGGTTTACACCAAAGTAAGACAAAAAATGCTGGAGTAGCTCAGCTGGTCAGGCAGCATCTCTGGAGAAAAGGAATGGGTGAAATTTTGGTACTGAGAAAAGATTTCAACGTGACATGTCACTTATTCCTTTTCTCCAGAGAAGCAGCCTAACCTGCTGAGCTACTCCAGCCCTTTGTGTCTATCAGTATCTTTTAGGTTCTAACTGATATAGAGTCATAGATTCTTACAGTGTGGAAACAGGCCCTTCGGCCCTACTTGCCTACACCGGCCACCATGTCCCACCTACACTAGTCCCACCTGCCTGCGTTTGGCTCATATCCTTCTAAACCTGTCCCATCCATGTACCTGTCCAGATGTTTCTTAAACGTAGCTATAGTACCTGCCTCAACTACCTCCTCTGGTAGATCGTTCCATACACCCACTGCCCCTTGTGTGAAAAAATTACCATTCAGATCCCTATTAAATCTTTCCCCCTTTACCTTAAATCTATGTCCTTTGGTTCTCAATTCTCCTACTATGGGCAAGACATTCTGTGCGTCTACCCGATCTATTCTTCTCATGATTTTATACACCTATATAAAATTACCCCTTATCCCCCTGCGCTCCAGGGAATAGAGACCCAGCCTACTCAACCTAACCCCGTAGCTCAGACCCTCGTAAATCTTCTCTGCACCCTTTCCAGCTGGAGGTTGGACTGTGGGTATTTTTGTGTTCATTTAATTAAGGAAAAAATCTCAAATCAAACATGGAAGACTAATGTATTTTAACATATATAAACTAAATTAAAGACCCTGTATATGTTAACATGTTATGCTGCTTTTTAAACTCTTATGACAGCATGCCAACTGCCATTTTAGGTACTTGCATTGTGGTTGTGCATTGTCCAAGATTTTCACGTTAATAACATTAGCTGTTGTGCAATAGAATTCTCCAAAATTACCATTATATTATATAAATTTATATTGGAATTATCAAAATGGATGGTGATTCGTTGGAGATGAATGTTGTCTTAAGTTTCATAGAGTTAAATGCACAAAATAGTTCAATTGCATTGTTCTCTGCTGCTTAAATTGGCTTCAACTCTCTTGAAGTCAACTTTCAGAAAGATATCAAATCCCAGTGTTTGAATATATGAATTCTAACATAGGAAATTTCATTTCAGTAGCATGTAATCTGAAACATCTGAGACTGTGATGGATTAATTTTTGTAATTAATATTTATTGTAATTATTAGTAAGTGGTAATTAATTGTATTGCCTCTTCAGTTTCTCGTACTCTTGCTCAAGTTCCATTCACATCACTTAAGATGCTTAAATGATTTGAAAGAATAGATAGGGAAATACTTCCTCTGCTGATGGAATCTAGATTGAGGAGACAAGGTCTCATCGTTTGAGATAAGAAACCATGTTCTCACTGGAAGAATGGTGAAAATGTTAAACTTTTTTCCAGCATATAGTAATGGGAATTAGACGATCTGAATGATCTGAGACTGCGATGGATCATTTTTTGTTAAACAAGGTGCATAGATGAAGGTTACAACTGATCAGCTAGGACATAAGCAGCCCAAGAATAGGCTAAATATCGGCCCAAGAAGGCTAAAGACAATCTGCTGCTTTTAAGTGGGAGGGTGGTGTGAACAGATTATTCAAGGGGAAATCATTACTCACTTTATTTTGTTAAATAGGAAGTTGTTGTATTTCCTAGACAAATCTTTCTTCACTCTGGCACAGCAGCATTTGTGTGATGTACTGTCCTGGGATCACACGGAGGGCAAAAACGTCAACATGGCTTGTTCACTGACTGAGTGACCGGCCGGCAAGGCACTGAATATGACTCAAAAGCAAATCTATGCTGTGGTAGATTGCAAATTAATTACATGAGCAAACGACATGCATAAATAAATGAAGAACATTTGTCGGTCAGGTTACATGGCTGAGATTGTACCTAATTATCAAGGTTATGACCTAGGAAATATATTAACTGGTAACAGATAAACAATTTTCAGAACCGACTGGGTCCATGAAAGCATGTTTTAAAAAAGCTGCATTGTTGTTGCCATGTTCATTTTCAAACTGGAATAGCATCAATAAAATACATTTTTACCGTGAATATGAAAATGTTTGATTTTGTTTATCGACCGCAAGTTATTTATTCACAAATTAGCTGATTCAAAAGTGGAGGATGAAACAATGTGAAGCCTTAGTAATTCTCAAAAATCATTTGGAAAACGATATACACAACTATTAAAAGATGTAACTCGCACAAATTTGTGCAGTTTACTTAATGTTAGTTTAAATGTTTAAAACGGCGTAAACGCACAGCAGGTAAATCATGATTGAAATGCTCGTGTGTTGACAATGATCAAAGCACGGCCTTCGTATCATAAAGTAGGCTTGCTGTCAAGAAATTCACCAGCCACACATCATCCTCAGTTTTCCTCTGAACCAAATAGAAATACGCTTATATCAGTGACAAAGACAAACTGCTGACAACGTAGACTGTTATAAAGATAAATACACATCATTCATTCTACATACGCTAAAGTTCACATTTTATCATACAACAATTCCTTACTTTTCTCCACAAAATGTGCAGGCAGGTCAGGGCTGATAACACTGGAGTGCTTGTTTAGTTGCTGCTCAGTAGCAGTAAGGTTAGCCTTTCCAAGGGGTTCATATCCATCTATTAACCTTTTGTGGGCTGGCTGCAACAAATTAAAAATGATAAGGAACCAATTCCTTTCCTCGTTTATTTAGAGAATGCAGAGCCTTTAGTGTATAATCCAGCAGGATTAAAGCTGGAATAAGAAACAGAAAGCTAATTAAAGTACGAGATCTGAATTCTTAAATTAACTTAAGGTTCCTCATTCAAACAAGAAGCACGCAATACTATTCAAAATACGTACAGTTCATGTTAAGTATTTTAGATTTATCTTACAGTTTTCCTTTGTTGGCCATGAAGTTAGTTAAATGCATTAATTAATCGTAAAAATGTTTAAAAACCATCTTCAGGAATTTAACATGTGTTTGAGTGAAATGTCTTTACTTAAAATAATTGTTAGGCAGTCAGAATATCAGCTTTATTTAACTGTACACCACTATGTGAAAGTTCAATGTGTTCTTTTCCCCTTGCTTTATAATATTTACCACTAGAACTCCTTGAAGATCATATTTTGAAGATGTTGTGATAGAAAGCATATGAATTCTGAACGTCGCTGTAAATTGTCCTTCGTACTTTGAGGGTTAATCTGAAGCTTTTAAAAAAAAATCAATCACAAAATCAATCTAAACAACTTCCAGTCGTCAACTCCAGTGCAAAAAAATGAAAATGCGATCTGAAAGACAAAATGTCACATCTGAAATTGTGCTTATTAACTTGCTGCTGTTTTAACTAAAGTTAACTGAGGAAAAATGTGTATTACAAAGGGAGTACAAAACCTTTTCATTTCATCCTTGGGTATGTTGTTTTAATATTATTGCTCTGTCATAAATATCTTCTGATTGTCTCCCTTATTTGGGAACATTGCTTCCATGGTCTGAATAACGGCAATCAACAGTGTAACCTTGACGAAATCGGACGTTGTCTCATGAGCCTCATGAACCGGCATGATTGGCTATTATTCCCAGCAACACATAGTTCCCTTTTTAAGTTCTTTTTGTCCGCCACTTGCACCAATCAAAAGTCGAATAGCTTGCGACATCCAAATAGGGTAAAGAACACGATCGAGAATGTTCTATCAGATCGGTATCTCGTGGATTTGGGCACCAAATAGACTCCTCAGCTGCTGAAGGGTCATTAGCGTCTCAGATTACCACTGTGCCATCACGAAGATTATCTTTGTGCACAGAGTGCAATTAATTACACTTTATACAGTTACATAGTGTGGTTAATCCTATTGGAGCGCTGAGAATAACATGGCACCTCCTCTCTTCTGCGTTACGGAATGCTTGGTCAAACGCCCCAAAATAAGTCACTTTGGAAGCGAAAGACAAACACGAACAGATAAACTTTTATTGAACTGACTGTACGGAGACTGAACCAAATCAATTATTACAGAGCAGATAGATCACTGTGGCGTTCAAATACCACACCGAAGCCTAATTGAAAAATAACATTACCCAAAACTGTATTTAAATCGTTACCATTATAATGTTAATGGTCAAGATTATCAACTACACCTTCAAGTAAGTTAATAATAACATTTTATTAGCTCTATTAAAATATTATATTGAGGGTTCTGTTCAAATTAAAGGAAGAAATGTAGGTTAAGTATTAGTTTTTATTCATCTGCAATTGTTAAAAGTTAATGATAGTCTAACAGTAGGAAAGATTGCTTTGGTTAGCGTGTATCTCTTTGATTATAATGTTTCTGTACACATCAACCAAAGTAATTTACATTTCTCCAACCCCCCATACCACCCACTCCACCATGAGTTAGTGTGTCACATTACCAATTCCCCTCTCCAATTCTCTTATGTTTATTCGGCTGTTCCATATTCCGCAGCGGTTATATAATATGCAGTTCAAGACTACTACTTGTGACAAATATTTTTTATACTCAGTTCAGAGTGAATTACATCTCTGATGGATCCCATATTAAATCCGGTCAAGTGACAACAAACACTTCAAGGATGAAAAAGGAATTATTTGCACATTTTGTCCAAATTGCTTGTCTCGATTACACATCTCCCTTTGTTTCAGCCTTGAATTCTGTTTCTTTGATCATTCCTGTTCCAGCAGGCTAATTTCAATCTCAGGTTCTGCGGAACTGTTAACTGTGAAATTAATCTATGTTGATTAATTATACCTGAAAATGATGGGGTTTTAATTTTTTATTCTGAAGTAAATGGGTTTTGCCGCTATCTCTCCCTCATCTGTACCTCATGAATGTTCATTGATCAACAATTTACCTTTAATTTAGAATTGAACATCAAGTATAGTTCAACAGCATTTGCAATCTTTACTCTTTCAATGATTAGAATTCCCTCCAAAGCTAAATACCTTTCATGCTAAACTAGGATTAGGATTAACCTCTGGTGCTATAAAGACACAAGTCAGTAAAACAGAGGGCAATCCATCTGAGAATCACTATTCTTTATTAGTAGACTGAGAAAATGCAGTATGTTGAAGTATACTTTATTGAACTTACACAGATGTACGGGAGAGGGTATAATGGGTGCATCACGGCCTGGTTCGGCAACTCCAATGTCTAAGAATGAAGGAGATTACAGAGAGCGGTAGACAATGGCCGGTCCAGTATATAGGTATGTTGCAAAGCGTACCTGAAGCGTCGCTGAAAATCTGTTGCTGCGGGTGTGCGCGATTTTGGCGCCGTTTAGAGGGGGGCGGGTTTAAAACACGATTTTCCCTAGGCTGTTCAAATCGAGGATGTTCAGCCGAGTTAATTATTAATGAAAAATCGCTGGAAGATTCCATCGCTTTAGCTATTATTACTTTTAAGGGCTTTATCTAATTGTTATGGTAGTTTAAAAATTAACCTCTAAACCCGCGACCGCCGGCAATCGGCCGGATCTCATACAGGGGACAATAGAAGGTAAGCTGTTTATTTTTACATTAAAAAGGGCTTCTTAAGATCCCTTTATAAAAAGTTTAATGTTGCGAGTAGCTAATTTGGGCCCCATTATATCCCGCAGTATTTTTCTGGGCATTTGAGGGCACAAATCTACCGCAATGTGAACGTTCTAAACCAGCGCGTTCACAGGATCCCATTAGAAAGCTGATTTAAATGGACTTTAATTTACAGTAATTGAACACTAAATTCCTTCCATTTGGCCAATAAATTAATGTAAATCAGATTTAAAAATCATGTTTTATTGTGAATTGTTTGTGAATATTATTTGGACACTTAGGCTATTTAAAAATGTTAATCATTTATTAAGAAATGGATAGATGTTTAGATCTAGTAATTGAAGTTTGAAATTAGCTACAATTGGGTAACTAACTAATTATATGCTTTAATTTCAGGTCATCCAAGTAAGATTATTTTATATTTGTTTCAGAATGCTTCAATCTATGATAACTGAAAATTTCATTCAGTTCTCTTAATTTTTAAGAAGGTTATGGGCTTTTGACTGTCCACGATCACAGCTTTTTTGTTATGTCCATAGAAAATCAATAGGGAACAAGATGCTAATTTCCGAGTATGAAAATGGCCATAACTTTTTAAATACTTGAGATATGAAAGTGAATTAGGTGTCAAATTAAACTTCTTTTTATGCTTTATCTGATGGGATAAATTGCAGACTTGATTTTTAAAATCTCAAAATGTTGTAACATTGCCACAGTGTAGATACTGACCTCCCCACCATCAAAGGGATCAAAAACGCAGTCCATTTTATCAAAGAACCACACCACCCTGATCACACTCTCATTTTGTTCCTACCTCCAGGAAGAAGGTACAGGAACCTGAAAACCATGACCACCAGGCTCAAGAATAATTCCCCAATAGCCATCAGGCTCTTGAACACCACAAAATACAAAGCACAGCAACTATGAACTCCTACAGGCTCTCCTTGGTTACACTCAGGACTTTGTTTTTAATGCACTAGTATTACCATTAGTATTTTATTAAATTATACATATCTGCATGTATTATGTTACAAGCCTGTTATGCTGCTGCAAATATTCTTCTCATCATTGGGTTGTCAGTATTTGTGACAATTAAACACTCTTTGCTCTCGACTATTCAACTAAATCTGGAAGCAACCCCCAAATTAGCACACAATTATTTCTTAAAATAATTCCGGGAAGTTGCCTCCACTATACTTCCTGAAAGTCTGATTCACTTTTATGATGACACCAGTAAAAATGTTTAACACTGGAAACTGTTGATGAACTAAAGTAAAAAAAAGATCAAAGGTCACTTGTTTAAAATAAGTACAGAGATTATTTGACAAATTCAGCAGGTTAGAAATATTGGAAATGGCCAATTCCGGCAATCATTTTTGGAGATGTTATTTTTTCTCTTTATAAGCATAGGCTGACTTGCTGTACATGTTCACAACCCTTCTACTGACAATATACATCATAGGCAAGAAGCATAATTAGCCTCAAATGGTCCCATTATGACCTGGTCTCACCCTATCAATGGTATCCCCTTTGTCCAATCCATGCCCTCCCATCTCGTCCTCTGCAACCTAAAATGTCCCGCGTTTATTTTACTTTTGCTGTTCTGAAAAGGGTCTTGGATGTACATTTTTTTGGGGGGTTTTTCCGAAATGCTGCTTAAACTTTTCTAACACTTTCTGTTTTTATTTCAATCATACAAACCAACCTCCCTTCTATTGACTCCATTCATACCTCATGCTGCCTCGGCAAGGCCAGCAGCATAATCAAGGACATGCCAAAACCTGCCCATTCCCTCTTTTCCCCTCTCCCATCAGGCAAAAGGTACAGAAGTGTAAAAACGCACACATCCAGATTCAGGAACAGTTTCTTCCCAGCTGTTATCAAGCAACTGAATCATCCTACCACAACTAGAGAGTAGTGCTGAACTACTATCTACCTCATTGGTGATGCTTGGTCAAACCTTGATCACATTTTGCTGGCTTTACCTTGCACTAAATGTTATTCCCTTATCTTGTATCCATACACTGTAAATGGCTCAATTGTAATCATGTTTTGTCTTTCTGCTCACTATTAGGCATACAACAAAAGCTTTACACGTGACAATAAACTAAACTGAACTGAACTGAATGCAGGCTCTATCAAGCTTCCATGATCTTTTTTACTTTTTTAAATGCATCCTGTGAAAGCCAGTGACCTCTGCTAAATTAGTTATAGATTATAATCGAAATAAGAAGCGTGTTGTGTTTCAGGCAATCACGATTTGTGACTAATCAAGGAAGTTTGTCAAATCCAGCTTCTAAACACTGTATTCGTGAACATGCTTTGAAATGAATATATTTAAAAATGAATTACCAAGAAACAAACTAATACAGTCCATTGGAATAAATGAGTAATCAAGTATTAATTCTAAATCATTCTGAAGAAGGGCCCTAACGTGAAATGTTGTCTCTCCAATTCCTTCCCTGATGGTGACAGACCCACTGAGGTTCTCCAGAAACTTGTGTTGTGTTATTGATTTTTTAAATAGATTGTAGTGATTTAAAATGAGATTACCCACCACAGACCAAGCATGCAAACTTATGGAGATGTTTTAGCTTTTGTAAATAAGACGACTTACAGCTGCCTTCATAAAACAACATGAGATAATTATTCTTAAATAGATCAGTGAATGGATGTGTGATGTAAGGGAAAATAAACAGTTACTGATTGCACTATTTTTGGAAAGTTTTCACTTGAATCAAGGCAATGGGTTTAGGAAGAAACTTGAGTTATAACTTCGCAATGAGGCGATATAATTCTAGAAAGACGGCACATTTTCAAGCCTAATTGAGCAGGCCGCAAGGAGAGATGAGGGTCGAAGTTGGTGGGAGATGAGACCCATTACTCTCTACCCTTAAGGCCTTGTCCCACTGCGGCGACCTAATTGGTGAGTTTAGAAGAGTTTAGGAGAGTTTGAAAAAATGGCATGTTGAAGACGTCTTTTGACTAGCTTCGGGAAAATTGGACACCGAATAGTGGAGAGTGAAGACAACCTCCTTCGACCTCCCTTCGACTATGATGAAGACTATCTATGACTACCTTCGACTACCTTCGACTACCCTCAATTACCTACGACTAACAGGCCGACCTACTACGACCTACTACGACCAAACCTACGAGTAAAAAAAGTATCGATTTTTTCCATGGCGACCTTTATTTACTCGCGGGCATTTTTTAACATATTGGAAAAATACGCCGCGACCTAGCTGAGGCCTTGAGTACGTGGAGACCACTCTCGAGCTTGAAGGAGAGTTACGAAGACCTCCTACGACCTTGTGTCGACCATGCTGCGAGTCTGAGTCGAGGGCAAACTCGCCAGAACTCGCAGATTAGGTCACCTCGGTTGGACAGGCCCTTAAAGAACTCTGATAGAGCTGTAAATTATCCACCGTTATACTGAGCCATAAGGCAGGACTTTAATTTGTCGCCATCAAGGATTATGAAGTGGACCTTTGATGTGTCTTTGGGGTGTAAATACATAGTGTAGCAATGTTACAACATTTTGAGATTTCAAAAATCAAGTCTGCAATTTATCCCATCAGATAAAGCATAAAAAGAAGTTTCATTTGACACCTAATTCACTTTCATATCTTCAGTATTAAAAAAGTTATGGCCATTTACATACTCTGAAATTAGCATCTTGTTCCCTATTGCTTTTCCATTGACTTAACTCAAAAGCTGTGATCAAGGACAGTCAAAAGCCCATAACTTTCTTAAAAATTAAGAGAACTGAATGAAAATTTCAGTCATTATAGATTGAAGCATTCTGAAACAAATATGAAACAATCTTACTTGGATGACCTGAAATTAAAGCATATAATTAGTTAGTTACCTAATTGTAGCTAATTACAAAATTCAATTAATAGATCTAAACATCCATCCATTTCTTAAGAAAAGGTTAACATTTTTAAATAGCCTAAGTGTCCAAATAACATTCACACAAGAATTCACAATATAACAAGATTTTTAAATCTCATTGTTATGAATTTGTAGGCCAAATGGAAGGAATTTAGTGTTTAATTCCCGTAAATTAATGGCCATTTTAATCATCTTGTGAGTGAGTTTTTGTGGAAAGCGATCGATTGGAACGCTGCGGTTTGCGGTGAATTTAAACCCCATATCGGCAGGAAAAACACTGCCGGTTCGTATGGGGCCCAAATCACATTTTCGCAACGTTTAATGATAAAATGGCAACCCTCAGCAATCGTTTTTTTTTATACCTTCTCCAATAATACAGATTCAGCTTGATCAATTGTCATGGTGGGATTTGGATTCCGATTTTACACTCTGTTAATTTAAGACTACAATTACCATATACCAGGACCACTAAAATAGAATAGTAAGATTAAACGAGAACTTACCAGTTTGAAGTTTGATCTGTATTTTATGAGGAGTTACGATGAGGGATTACGTGAAGAACCCGCTCAGTGCGCAGGCGCGGCATACTTCCAAGCAGCGGTGTGGAATCACAGATAGACACAGTTATTTTGAAGTAAACATAGTAAAGATAAGGAGACATCAATTTATTAGTTTGATCCATATAATGAGGGTGGGAGCGGAGGGCACGTAATCCCTCATCGTAACTCCTCATAAAATACAGATCAAACTTCAAACTGGTAAGTTCTCGTTTAATCTTACTATTTTACTTCGGAGTCACGTGAGTGACTACGTGAAGATTTCAAAGCTCTGTGATTTCAAACCGTGTAACAGTTTCATTTCACTCACTGCCGAAGTTCTTGAGGGAGGAAGTGTTATCGTAATGAACCAATGAGTCTATTTGTAGAAAAACACAATGGTATTTTTTAAACAATAACAACAAAGAATTAAGTTGCTCCCCTGGGCTTAAATTAAATATTTGCAGTTCGTAAATCTTTACTGCAAATAAACCAGGTTTTGCCAACGGCTTATTATAAAATTTCTGAACGGTCTTTTCCCTTCCCACCATCCTGCTGTAGCCAGGATGTGGTGTATAGGCATGTCCATTCTTTAGCCGTCGACATGGATGCTGCCCTGGTGGAATAAAATTTGTACGTGTTAGTGTTTATCCCAGCAGTTTCTAGCACCTGCTTGAGCCATCTCGCAATGGTTTGGCTCGTACCCCACCATAAGGTTTTTGTGACTGACCCACAAGGCTTTTCATCTCCCTCGAATATTCTGGTTGTGTCTATGTAGGATAGTAGGTAGGTCATGGCACATAACCGTGGTTCTGGTGGGTAAGCCACGACTGGATTAGGTGTTCCTGGTCTGCTCTGTTTGACCAGTCGCTGGATAACGACAGATCTGGTCTGGAGCTGTGATCATGTTGTCCAGTCGCAATAGGTGTAGTGACTGGACCCTCTGAGCGGATACAAGTGCCATCAACCTAAGCGTCTTTAGTGTAGCTTGCTCGAGGCCGGGGGATCTGGCTGGTGGCCATTCCCTGAGATATGTCAGGACCACACTGATATCCCAAATATGGGTATACCTGGGCTGAGGACTTGATATTGTAAATGCCCTTCATCAGTTTTACCACCAGTGGATGGGATCCCATCGCCTGTTGTTCTGCCGCTGGTTTGAGATAAGCAGAAAGAGCACTCTGCGCTGTGTTGATGGCACTGTAGCTGATCCCTACATCGTGGTGTAGATGGCCAGGAACTCCAGTATGTTGGTGGCTGTAGCTGTTGCGTATGTTGTCCATGTTTCCTGGCAGTACTTCTTCCTTTTTTGATGCTGGTTAAGTACTGCCTCTTGGTGGATGTTCGAAGGGATGCCGACATGGTGGTGATGGTTTGTTTGGACAATCCCAGTTCCAGGTAAGGTCTGTTCAAACTTGCAACCCAGGCGTTTAATTTTCTCATGGCATGGGTGTTTAGCTTACCTGGTAGGTAAGTAGCTGATAGCCAAATATGTCTTTCGACATACCATTGCCAAATCATGTTGACCAATTTGTCGCATGATAATGATTTTTTGCCACCCATATGGTTAATATAAGCCATCACCGTAGTATTTATCAATTTGTAACCGAACATGCAAGTGCTGCATATTAGATACATATGCTTTTAAACCATAAAAGGCGCCCAACATCTCTAGATAGTTAATGCCCGGTGTAAGTAGTAATGATGACTCTAGTTTAGTCCATCTACCACTTGTGCTGGATATGGAGTTAGTCGCTCCCCAGCCTTGAGCACTGGCATCTGTTTGAATAACTAAAGTAGGGTTAGTGATAAAGATAGGGCTGAAACTATGCCAAACGTTTTCTGCCCACCACTGTAGCTCTGATATTGCTTCAGTGGGTAAGTTCATGACACGATCATAGTGACCTGTATGTCGTTTTATTGCCCGTACCTATGCTCTCTGTAAATTTTTTGATAGTGCAAAGGTCCGAATTGTGTAGCCGGAAATGCTGCTACCATTTCCCCAATTACTCTTGCTACTTGTCGAATAGTTGGTCGCTCGTTGACCATTAATTTGTTGCATGATTGTGCTAATTCAACCATTTTTGCCTTTGGCAAGGTAACAGTCATATGGACTGAGTTAATTGTGAAGCCCAGGTAGTCCATGATAGTGGATGGCTTCAACTTAGATTTATCTGGATGTAGGACGAACCTCAGAGTTTCGAGGAGCTGTTTTGTAGCTGATACTGCTGCCACAGCCAATTCCATCGTTTTCCCTACTATGAGAATATCCTCCAGATATGCCATGACAATATGTTTTTGTTTTCTTAGTATTGCCATGGCTGGGTTCAATATTTTGGTGAATAATCTTGGGCTGAAGTTCGCCAATAGGGCAATGCTTTGTACCATCCAGATAAATTTTAGGTATCTGCGATGATCCTTTTATATGGGTACTAGATAGTAAGCATCTTTAAGATAAATGCTTGCCATGAAGTGTCCTTTGGAATTCAGTTGTTTGGCAGTAACATATGTCTCCATTTTGAAATGTATATACTTAACAAATTTGTTTAGTGATGTTAAGTCAATGATGATGCGACAGACACCATCTTTTTTGGTTTTAGTGAATATATTCGATACAATTTCCAAAGGTTCATGTTTGGTCTTTTCGATGACCCCCTTTGTGATAAGTCTCACCAGTTCAGCTTGTCCCTCACGTTTCTCTTTGACGGAGGGAGAAATACCCTTTGGGGCCATTGTTGAACTGGCGGCGTTTTTTCTGACATGAATTGTATTTTATATCCTGTAATGTTGTTGAGTATATACTTGTCACTCGTGACCATACCCCATGCTTCTTTAAACAAGTGTAATCTCCCCCCTGTTAATAAAGCACCCTTATTCTCTATATGCTGGTAGGGACCAGACCCACCTACCTCCATGGTTATTGGCGATTCTGTTTCTTCATTTTCCTGAAGATTTTGTTCTGACGTGCTGGCGATGTTGGGGGGGGGCGCATTTTCCAGAGGGTCCGCTGCGGGCCCTGATCTGAAAGATCTTTGGGGATAATGTGCGGACCCCAACCGTTCACCAGTCCCATATTGCGGACGTCGACTGGTGGATGCCGTGGGGTGCTGCCACTTGGGTATCGGAGGTCTTGGTTTGCTCGTCCCGGGGCCTGCCCTCATTAGGCCGAAGGTTTTTGATGCTTCCTGCATCTCCTTCAGTTTTTATTGAAATCTTTCCCAAATAGCAGCGCGTCCGTCTCCGCAGCTGGGGCTTTACACAAGCCAGCAAATTTGGGATTGAGGGCAGGTCTTATGTTTCCCTCTGAAGATTGTTGATCTCAAATTGTGTGGTACACATTAATGCCAGCACATCCTGCTGGCAGGTATCCATCTCCGTGGTCTCCACGGAACGAGCAAAGGCTGTGATGGCTGACGTCAGGAGCCTTAGGATCCGCTGTAGCTTGAGTTCTTGGGTCTGGATGTGTGACCCACATGCCCCCAGATTTGGCTGTTGACACTTTTTACTTTGAGGGCCTCACCGTTTTCTGGTGCTGTGTTCTTTCAGCACCTCAGCGAGCCCCTTTTCCAGTAATGGTTGATGCTGGCCGCCATTCTTGGTTCCAGCGGTGCTCCAGCCCGTGGGGTTGCTACAAGCGGTCCATCACACCCAACAGCTCTTTATGTTCCTGCACCCCTGGCATACTCCCGAATTCGTCCGCCTGCCCCTGTTCCAGACCAGCCCAGCCCTGGTCACCAATGCTAGCCTCCAGTAATGAGGGAGCAGAGGGCAGTGCATGAGGCACTGTGGAGGGGGTGCCTGACCTCCCTCCGCGAGAGCGCTCTTTCTGCGCATCTCGCTGGAGCTGCTCCAATTGCTGTTGGATGCAGCTCAGGCGGCTGTCTCTCCTCCATTTAGGTGGAGACATGTCCCCGTCCGACGAATCGGACGCCACCGGCCGGATGCCTGTTCGGATGGCTAGACATCCAGCCCGCAGTTCAGGCACTAGCGGGACTGGGCTCGGCGCGGTGATGGGGATAGCGGGGCGACCGGTAATTGTTCCTACCGCCTGTTGCTGCCCCCCCTGCAATGGAACGCTCCTCCGCTGGAGTCGAGCGGGGGACAGGTTCTTCTGGAGCTTTTGCCTTGTAGATGCGAGAGCGCCCCTCAAGCAGCGCGTCTCGCAGGCACCTGCTCCGTGAGCCGCTCCAGCGGCTCAGGCGGCTCTCTCTCCCCCCGTGCGGGTGGAGAGACGTCCCGTCCGACATCGGGAACACCTGCCGGATGCCTCTCGAGTGGC
The DNA here is from genome assembly GCF_010909765.2 of Amblyraja radiata. Classification (NCBI taxonomy): domain Eukaryota; kingdom Metazoa; phylum Chordata; class Chondrichthyes; order Rajiformes; family Rajidae; genus Amblyraja; species Amblyraja radiata. The sequence continues at coordinate 2,102,484 of NC_045981.1, forward strand.
TATGCGTCCAGCCCGCTGCTTCAGGTACTAGCGGGCTGGCCTCGGCACGGTGTCGGGGAATTACGGAACACCGGGTAACGCTCCTACCGCCTGTTGCTGCCCCCCTCCCCAACGGGAAAACGGGGGACAGTTTTATCCAGAGCCTTTTTCTCTGCTTGTAAAAAACACAAGCAGAAAAAGGCTCACCTGTAAAAGAAAACCCGACCTCAGGGTACTCACCTGACGGTCCGGTTCATCCTGTAACGGGACAGCCTAACTCCCGTGGCAGCCGCTGTTGCACTGCCGGCGTAATGCCGCGCCTGCGCACTGAGCGGGTTCTTCACGTAGTCACTCACGTGACTCCGAAGTAAAATTAGCCAAACACAAGCGCTGGAGGAACTCTACAGGTCAGCCTGCATCTGGAGCAAAATGGACAAGCAATGTTTCAGGTCGGGATCCATCTTCAGAAGTCAAAGGTAATGAGTGTTTTCTTGGTGTTTATTAAAATTGAGTGCAGCACACCATTCGAATATGTCTTCTTGAACTCATTTTTTGCCTGCAATTGTAAACCATGGAAACTTATTTTCCCCATGGTCTTTCCAAATGCAACCTTACACCAACTAAAATATATTTCTGGAGAAACTCAGCGGGTGCAGCAGCATCTATGGAGCGAAGGAAATAGGCAACGTTTCGGGCCGAAACGTTGCCTATTTCCTTCGCTCCATTGATGCTGCTGCACCCGCTGAGTTTCTCCAGCATTTTTGTGTACCTAAGATTTTCCAGCATCTGCAGTTCCTTCTTAAACAAATAAAAGATATTTCTGTTTTGCGTCAGTCATTCACTGATTTCAATATCAGTGACATCCATAACTTAGACCTTGGCCTTTCACCTTGGTTTCCAACATACTAATAGAAAATCTGAGTCTGATTTTATATTTGCAATAATGTAGCAATCCTTTGTTCAGCTACAACTTGGTGAAAGTTTAACATGGCTGAAAAAATTGTGTGCAACCTGTCTCTTGACGTTTATCTGTCCCATTGATGTGTTACTGGATAGACTTTAGCTGTGGTGTAAAGAATACACAAGATGAACAACACATTTAAGTGAATGTTCTGCAGGTAACAAAGTAAATAAAATAAGAATGTGCTTTTATTTCATTTTCAGTTCAATGCCACAGGCACCCCCAGAACATAGTACCCACTGAACAAGTAGATTCTTGATCCAGATTAATGCTTTCAATCAACGTTGACCACTGAAGCTACAGGCAACGAAATAAATTACGAGGTTCAAACTACCCTGCTCTGAGGCAGCGATTGTTTCTGGAACAAGATTTTTTTCTTCAGACTTGTTAATTATTGCAGATGAAGAAATAGTGGCACATAGGAGCTAATGTCTTTGCCCTCAGACTTACTGCAGAAGCCTTGTCGTTCAGCTCAACTGCAAGTGAGTATTACTTCTCAAAGCTCTCAGGTCCCAGCACCAGAACAGACGTCAGTAATGTACTTTCGGGGAAAGTATTTGGTCTGGTTCTTATCAGTTTACACGCTTTTGACATTTATGGAAGAGGTTGCCCACATTCTTTTTTACATGATAAATAAGACACTTGACTCTAAAACCTCAAACAGTCTAATACAGCCAGAAATTATGGAGTGTTTAACTTGCACTAACTTTTAATGCATTTTTCACACTATTTTTGGGTAGATTTATGTTTTTCATTAACCGATCACAAATGTGAAATATAAATCTTACCACGGCACTAGAGCTGAATTGTAGGTTTCGGTCAGAGTACAAATCTAGTCTTTCATTAATGTGAAACATTGTGTGCAGTGGGTTTGAAAAATAACATTAGTCAATACTGCAAACTTTCTGAGCCACTAGAAGTTGAAACTGAAGGGTTCAGGGCTTGTTTAGAACAGACTTTAAACACATAATGACTCACTAATAAAGACATTTATGATAACTACATTAAAGAGAATTGAAGATAGACACAAAGTGCTGGAGCAACTCAGCTGGTCAGGCGGGTTCTCTGGAGAAAAGTGACGCTAACGGTAGGTATAGAAAATGAAAAAAAATTTAATCACGAGTATTTTTTTACTCGTGGATATTTTTTGCAGGGTTGAAAAAACGTCACGAGTTACCGGATGTCCCGAGTAGCTAACGTTAGCATTACGAGCCGCTACGAGACATCCACGAACTCCTACGGACCCGCTACGGACATTCTCCGAGTTCAAATCGGGGGGAAACTCGGGAGAACTCGTGAATTACCTCGTACAGTGGGACAGGGGCTTAAGGCAGCAACTCTACCACTGTGCCACCATGCCCACCCCAATGTTGTGCCTTTCTATCCTCTACACTGCTGTATCAAGCATATAATGGCAGAATGTTATTTTTACATAATGCAAACTAAGTTGATGGCTTGGAAAATGTCAGGTATGTTACTCTCATTGACAGCTCCCTTATCGGCAGGAGAATACTGTGACCGGCAGCAGGAGGAACGCTTTGGCTGACCCAGCTTTGGTGGTCCCAGTTAAAATCTCTGTCCATCTGGTGGGAGAACCAAGAAGCCAGAACGTGCCAAATCCTTGTCCTTGAGGTGACAGGATCATGCTGCTTCTGTCAAAAGCATTCAGTGTCTCAGCCTGATGAGACTGTGTGAAAATATAATGGACTCACCCATCTTTGGATCTCTCCCCGCTTTCCACTAAGAACCAGTGACTCTGTGTATCACATGGTGAGGGCGGAACTGTGGTGTAGCGGTAGGGCGACTGCCTTACAGAGCCAGAGACCTGGGTTAATCATGACTACGGGCGCTGTCTGTACGGAGTTTGCACGCTCTCCCCGTGACCTGCGTGGGGTTTCTCCGAGATCTTCAGTTTCCTCCCACACTCCAAAACGTACATGTTTGTAGGCTAATTGGCTTTGGTATAATTGTAAATTATCCCTTGTGTGTAGGATAGCGTTAGTGTGCAGGGATCGCTGGTCGGCGCGGACTCGGTGGGCCAGAGGGCCTGCTTCTGTGCTGTGTCTTTAAACTAAACTGCCAATGTACATTTATCCATAGGTACACTAAAATGCTGGAGAAACTCAGTGGGTGCAGCAGCATCTATGGAGCGAAGGAAATAGGCAACGTTTCGGGCCGAAACCCTTTGGGTTTCGGACCGAAACGTTGCCTATTTCCTTTGGGATTCGGACCGAAATGTTGCCTATTTCCTTCGCTCCATAGATGCTGCTGCACCCGCTGAGTTTCTCCAGCATTTTTGTCTACCTTCGATTTTTCAGCATCTGTAGTTCCTTCTTAATTACATTTATCCATAGCCCCTTGTGCCATGCTATCAAAAATACAGGTTTATAAAAACAGTTAAAAATTATGCACAACTATGAATAGTCAGGTGAAGTCATGACCTTTTTTTTCCCTGTGAGATTTTGTACAAATTAAAGTATTTCAGACTCTGCAGCTTCATACATCTGTGGCTGCCTTTGAGCAGGGAGTTTGGAATTCCGAGCACATTTGTTCAAAACTTCAGTGTAATGATACATTCAGTGGAAAAGATTCACTCACCTAACACCCTGTCCAGTGAGAGAGATCTCTGGTGTAATGAGGTGTAATGATGCATTCAGTCACAAAGATCTCCTGCCTGCAGCTATGTTCAATGGTAGAGGTCCTCTGTGTAATGATACAGATCACCCTGCCTAAAGCTCTGTCTGTGACAGAGGCCCCTTTTGTAATGATGTATTCCCTCTAGGGAACTCTCTGGTGTGGTGGAAATGTAATGCTCAATTTAATCTGGTTGGTAACTATGGCAGAAGTCTTCATATCAAACCTATGTAAAGGATGCTTCAAACAGTTGTGACAACAATGGATCTCATCCACTCCCTGTTGCTCCCCTAAATAATATCTTCCCAATCTTGATCATAGCATCAGAGAAATAGAGACAGGGATTGAAACACCATACGGGAAGAAAGAGGGGGAAAGGCAAGAAGAATTTGGGGTAAACGCAACTTCTGTAATACATCTGATTTTCTCTAAATTGGCACGGTGGCGAATTGGTAGTGTTACTCCCTTACAGCGACAGAGACTCGGGTTCGATCCTGACTACGGGTGCTCTCTGTATGGAGATTGGACGTTCTCCCCATGACCTGCGTGGGTTTTCTCCAGGTGCTCCGGTTTCCTCCCACACTCGAAAGACATACAGGTTTGTAGGTTGAATGGCTCCAGTAAAGATTGTAAATTGTCTCTAGCATGTAGGATAGTGCTTGTGTATGTGGATCGCTGATCGGTGCAAACTCAGTGGGCTGAAGGGCCTGTTTCTGCATTGTATCTCTCAAACTCTGAAACTAATACCTACAGTACATCTCATTCCTTCAGGGTCTGGAAATCAGAATACATGGTTATCATCTTACCCTTGCCCTGATATCATTATTGGTATCAAAAAATTCACCTTTAAAGAGTGGGAAAATAACATTTAGGGCACAAAAGACAACATGGCTCTTGCTGAGTATTTAAATTTTCAGAAACTTATGGCAATATAAAGTTAGGAAACTTATACTACAATATCACTTAGACAGTTTAAGTAATTTGACTAAAAATTGCTTCCTTTTAAAATTGCATTGCTGCATAACCTGTTACATTTGTGAGCGTTAAATATTTAACACACTTCATGCACTGCATTTGCTTTTCTAAATTTAATGTTCAAGAAAGCTCACAGAATACTGTAACCACTATCGTTGCAGCAGGAACATCACCGGCTCTGCCATTAACTTATCCCCGCAGTCAATGTTTTAATAAGGTTCCTGAAATAGATTTCTATTCACAGAAGACTAACTCACGGAAGGAAGTCAATGCTAAAGTGACCAAAACTGAACACAATACTCTAAAGGGCCTGTCCCACTGTACAAGTTAATTCAAGAGTTCTCCCGAGTGTCCCCTGATTCGAACTCGGAGAATTACGGTAATAGCCGCTCGTAGGTACTCATGTTGAAACATGTTGAAAAATCTTCACGAGCTTACCGCGTTTCCCGAGTACCTGCCGTTAGCGTTACAAGCCGCTAAGAGACGTCCCGAGCTCTGACGTACCCGCTACGTACATTCTACGTGCTTACGAGTTTTGTTTTTTTTAAACTCGAGAGAGCTCTTGAATTACCTCGTACAGTGGGACAGGCCCTTAAATGTGACCTCGTCAACGTCTTATTTAACTGCAGCATGACTCCCCAACTTCCATACTCAATACTCTGACCGATGAAGGCCAATGCGCCGAAAGCCATTTTGACCGCCCTATCTACCTGTGACACCACTGTCAAGAAACTATATACCTGCACTCCTAGATCCCCCTGCTCTCCAACGCCCTACCGGAGCTTCAGTAAAATGAACATATTAGTTTGTTTTAATAGTCAGCAATAGAGGGAAGGAGAATTGCATCCTACACACTGTGCTGCCTGATTAATGCAACAAAAAACCCAACCCATCTTCACTCCACTGACTAAACAATCTTCAAATAAGCCAATAACACCACATGATGAACTATAGTGGAACGAACAGTTCTTGTTCCTATCCTTCACCCTTCAACTCAATGTTCTATAAATCAGCCCTTATGTTCTCATTTATTATTAATGGCTTTGCATCTTAAAATGGACAGCAAATTGATTTCAATCAGTGCAGCTTGATATATAGAACATGTTACCATCTGTACTTATCATAATCGTAGCCAACAAGGGAGTGATTTGTTAACAGGAGTCGTTGAGAAGAATGTATTTGTCGGAGTGGTGCATGAGTTGATAATGGTAACATTCGCAGCGTGGAAATATTCGCGAGAGACTTTAACTGAGGTACATTAGTTTATTCTGGTTTAGTTTAAAGAAACAGCGCGGAAACAGGCCCTTCGGCTCACCGAGTCCATATCAACCAGCGATCCCCATACACTAGCACTATCCCTGTATGTCTTTGGAATGTGGGAGGAAACCGGAGCACCCAGAGAAAACCCACGTGGTCACGGGGAGAATGTAAGCACCCGTAGTCAGGATCGAACCTGGGTCTCTGGCGCTGTAGGGCAGCAACTCTACCGCTACACCACCGTGTTGCCCGCTGCCACATTATCTAATTTACCTCCAATATAGCAATAATGATGAATAAAAAGAGTGGAACAGTAATGACGTAATATTGTTCCTGATTAAGGGGATAATTTCGATGCCCCAATAATTTACCAAGAACTTGGATTGTTTTGTGACTGAGGTTAATGAAGTTGAGGTATGTCCACAATATTGGGCAGGAAACCACAGAAGCTTATTCCTACTGTTCCAAATTGCTCCTCAGGGCTCCCTGGCAGACAGTTGAAATGAGTCATTGTCCAACTCAATGAACAACAGGCATGTTCATCCTCCAAGCTGGAAAAGGAGACAAATCACAAAGAATCCCAAAGAGAAGGAGTCAATTATTCAACTACTTACACATGTTTAAATTAAATAACTTTCAATGGGCAAGTGTGAATTTATGTAGCCCAAATGATTTAACTTTTATTTTGCATTCATAGGTTAGCACGCTGGTGCAGCGGTAGAGTTGCTGCCTTACAGCTCCAGAGACCCGGGTTTGATACTGACCATGGATACTGTCTGTACGGAGTTTGTACGTTCTCCCTGTGACCTGCGTGGGTTATCTCTGGTTTCCTCCAACCTTCAAAGACGTATAGGTTTGTAAGCTAAAAGGCTTGGTGAAATTGTAAATTGTCCCTTGTGTGTGTAGGATAATGATAGTTTAGGATAGTGGAATCGCTGGTTGGCACAGACTCAATGGGCTGAAGGGCCTGTTTCCGCACTGTATCTAAAAACTAAACTAAAGTATCATGTTACTGGGAAATTCACAGCTTGGAAAAATGATATGTCACACTAGTTGGAACCAGCGGTTCGACTCCAGGTGTACAGTTGAAGTTAACAACACCTCCAGACAAGGGAGTTTCAGGATCATCATGAGACTTCAATTTCAAAATACCACTTTGAGCCCAAAATTTCTCTTCAAAACCTCTGAAAGGAAAAATAAGTAGAAGTATTTTGCTGTTTTATTGTGGCTGGAAGACACAAGCAGACATGGGCGGTTTGGTAAAAACAAGGAACTGCATATTCTGGTTTACAACAAATAGACACAATGTACTGGAGTAACAGTGGATCAGGATGCATCTCTGGAGACCAAGGATAGGTGATGTTTTGGGTCAGGATCCTCAGTGGATCAGCCAGCATCTCTGGAGAACATGAATAGGCAACGTTTCCAGTCGGGACCCTTGTTCAGTCTGAAGATGGGTCCCGCCCCAAAACGTCACCTATCCATATCCTCCAGAGATGCTGCATGATCCTCTGAGTTACTCCAGTATTTCAAATGGAAATGATTACGGAAATGATCCCAACATTAACCAGAAAGTGCAAATGGTCAATAAAATATTTTATTATTGATTGAAAAATTATTTTTAATAACCAAATCCTAACATGAACCATCTCATTTTTACCCACAAAACCACTTTATCATAAATGCCTCTGGATGTTCATTTAAAATTCAAGGCAGGTTATTAACTTAGTGATGTGTAACACTGAATGAGATTGCTCGAAGCGGCTTCAAGCACTGTGGGGAGGGTGGAGCTGGCAAAGATGTTAATGCTTGAACTAAGATACTGAATTGTACTTCCAGTGTTGAGGATGTCACGGAGTTTGCAGGAAGAAACAGTGCAAACAATAGGTCTTTACTAGAAGTTACTCTGCTAAAAGGAATGCTGATAGTCAGAAGATGTGGGGTAAGTAGAAAGGAACAGGAAGAGAGAGAGAGAGAGGGGGAGAGAAGAGGAGGGAAAGAGAGAGACAGCTAGAGGGATTAAGAGAGAGATAGGGAGGTAGGGAGGAAGAGAGAGAGAGAGATGGGGGGAGAGAGAAGCGGAGAGAAAGAGGGAGAGAGGGAGGGGGGAAATGAGAGAGAGGGGGTGAGGGAGAAGGAGAGTGGGAGATGAGAGAGGGAAAGAAAGAAAGGAAGGGGAGGGAGAGGAAGAGTCAGTTTTGTCTTCAATTACTAACACAAGCTGTGAAGTGTAATAGCTCAACACACATTATACTTTGTTTCCAAGTTTCAATGCCAAATTTCAGAAGGTCGATACCACATAAAGATCATACTATATTGTGTGCAGTACTATAGTAGGTAGAAGAGACTCGACCCGAAACATCACCCATTCCGTCTCTCCAGAGATGCTGCCTGTCCCGCCGTTAGTCCAGCTTTCTGTGTCTAAACCAGCATCTGCAGTTCCTTCTTACATCCTTAACTCTATAGTTGTTCTCTGCTTTTTTACCGAGCGTGTAAAATGCCTTGGGATTCTCTTGGATCTTACTCACTAAATAAAATTGATGGCCCCTTTGATTTGATTCCCTCTTTGTGTTTTCCTGCTTTCACGATTTTCCTCAAGAACTCTGTCCCATTTCAGTTTCCTAACTCTGCCTATGATTCCTTTTAATTTCTGACTAAACGTACAACATCTTTTGTCATACACACTTCTCTAACTCAGTCATCCTTGACTATCTTCCTCGCAAGAACATGGAGGTCCTGAATGTTGACCAGCTGTTCTTTAAATTACTCCCATATGTCAGATGTGGAATTAACCAGTAAAAGTCACTCCCAATCTATTCAGCGGCAATTACGATAGTGACATTTAAAAGACTCTTGGATATGCATATGGATATACAGAGTATGGACGGCTACAGGTATGGATAATGGGGCAGCACGGTGGCACATTGGTACAGTTGCTCCTTACAGCGCCAGAGACCCGGGTTTGATCCTGAACGAGTTTGTACGTTCTCTGTTCGACACGGACTAGGTGGGCCAAAGGGCCTATTTCCACTGTATCTCTCATCTAAACCAAACTAAAAATAAGAATTGGTATTGCATCATGTTAAACACAGATATTGTGAGCCAATGGGGCTGTTCCTGTACTGATCTATGTCCTACATTCTCCACAGCTCCTGTCCACCATTGTTGTAATTAGACTCTCTCCAATTTAACTATTTTTCTTTCACTCTTTTAACTCTTTCATCATCATCATCATCATCATCATCATCATCATCATCATCATCATCATCATCATCGGTTGCACCTAATAAAACTGCCCTATCTAATCTTCTGGCATAAGGGTATTCCTGAGACGCGGTAAAGACATTGGTTTCGCTTTGTGGGCTTATGAGCTTGTAAGCTACTCGTGGAGGAGGCTGCATAGAGGCTATCTTTGTCTCCTGCGAGTGTGGGGACCCAACACAGACAATGGAGCACACAGTCACCAGTTGCCCCAAACACCGGCCACCGAATGGTGAACGAGGTCTGAGTGACCTGGACGATGACATGTTGGCCTGGCTCACCTCAACGGAGCTGCAGGTCTAAAGGACAGACGACAGAAGAAGAAGAAGAAAGGTATTCCTGGTCAATATTGGGAAATGTAAAATCAGCCACTACACCTACCCTGTTGTGTTTACATCTTTCCATACACGTCTGTTCCTCTATCTCCCGCTGGTTATTGGAAGCTTTGTAATAGAGCCCCACCTTATTCCTGAGCTCTAAACTTTTGGCACCATTGTACGAGCCATCCAGAATGTCCAGGATGTGCTCTCCAAATGCAGCTGTGAGATTCTCCCTGATCAGTAGAGCAATACCTCCACCTCTTTTGCAATCTTCTCCGTCACATCTAAACTCCAGCCGCCTGTTTGAAGAAGCATCTGAAACCTTCGCACTACATTAACATTGCCTTTTAAAAGCACGACAGAGAAAGGCAATGTGTTGGTTTTAATTTGCAAACATTGCCATCCCTGCAATGTCATTTGGGCAGCACAGTGGCACAGCGGTAGAGTTGCTGCCTTACAGCATCAGAGACCCAGGTTCGATCCTGACTACAGGTGCTGTCTGTACGGGTGGCCGATTAGGAAAAGGGGAGATGCAGCGAGACCTGGGTGTCATGGTACACCAGTCATTGAAAGTAGGCATGCAGGTGCAGCAGGCAGTGAAGAAAGCGAATGGTATGTTAGCTTTCATAGCAAAAGGATTTGCGTATAGGAGCAGGGAGGTTCTACTGCAGTTGTACAGGGTCTTGGTGAGACCACACCTGGAGTATTGCGTACAGTTTTGGTCTCCAAATCTGAGGAAGGACATTATAGCCATAGAGGGAATGCAGAGAAGGTTCACCAGACTGATTCCTGGGATGTCAGGACTTTCATATGAAGAAAGACTGGATAGACTTGGCTTATACTCGCTAGAATTTAGGAGATTGAGTGGGGATCTTATGGGGTTGGACAGGCTAGATGCAGGAAGATTGTTCCAGATGTTGGGGAAGTCCAGGACAAGGGGTCACAGCTTAAGGATAAGGGGAAAATCCTTTAGGACCGAGATGAGAAGAAACTTTTTCACACAGAGAGTGGTGAATCTCTGGAACTCTCTGCCACAGAGGGTAGTTGAGGCCAGTTCATTGGCTATATTTAAGAGGGAGTTAGATGTGGCCCTTGTGGCTAAAGGGATCAGGGGGTATGGAGAGAAGGCAGGTACGGGATACTGAGTTGGATGATCAGCCATGATCATATTGAATGGCGGTGCAGGCTCGAAGGGCCGAATGGCCTACTCCTGCACCTATTTTCTATGTATCTATGTACGCTCTCCCTGTGACCATGTGGGTTTTCTCCAGGTTCTCCAGTTTCCCCCCACATTATAAAAGTGCAGGTTTGTAGGTTAACTGGCTTTTGTAAATTCCCCCCAGAGTGCAGGATGCGAAACTGGGTATAACAAAGAACTGGTGTGAATGGGTTGGAGCGGAAGGGCCTGTTTCCACGTTGTATCTCTAAACTAAACAAATAATGTATTTGGTACTTCTTAACCAAAGTGCTTGAGAACCATCAAGTGGAGCCATTTTCAGTCTGCGGATAAACCTCAACACATCTGACCTTATGACAGGCATCGCCCAGTTCAGAGTAAAGTGAGTCACGCCTCCACTAATATCCTGTCCGGACATATAATAAACATTATGAATAATGAATGTCACATTCCATCCTGGCGCAGAGTGTGCCTCATCATGTATATAATTGCTCGCTTTTCTGAAATTCTCGGAAAGGAGCTTCAAAATCCATTCACTTTCTTACAGTTGGGTATTGCACAAGCCCAAGCCATCGATCCACCCTCTTGGGAACGCCTGCCTGAGGCATAAGGTGTTGCTATCTATCTGTCAGCATTGAGAAATCGTGAGAAAAAAAAAATCTCAAACTTCAAAGGTAGATTTATATTCATGCAACGTTTTAAATGAAGGCATGCATTCTGGTCTACTTTAGCAACTAAACCATGGCATGAAAGTAGACATGTATCGATTAACATGGTACTTTGAAGCTTAAAAACGGGGGTCAGATCTCAAAAGGCTGTAAATGGGAACAAAAAGGTGAGAAGTTCAATGAGTGCCTCTCAGTCCCTGTGACATACTGCATACAGTAACAGGCAGTTACATTATGAATCAAGTTTCATATTCCACTTAATAACCAAAATTATGTTTAAAACCCTCTGTAGCTAGTGCATTCTTTCTAATCAAGTCTGAAAGCTAATAATTCTTGTTTAATGAAGCATAATAGTTTAAATGCTAAGCGAACAAAGGTAAGGTTACAGAGTCATTTTTTCCTGAGACATTCACAACCCTATTCAGGGAAATAATTGGACCTTTGCCACTTTCTGGATTTCTGTTATTTTAATTTCATTTCGTACTGGAAATTTTAGAGTAATGGATATGTGAGAATAATATCATTAAGGGCTTTGTAAAAGTCATCTGATCTACATTGACCTTTCAGCTTTGAAAACATGATCAGGCAGCCTTTTTTTAATATAATGTCTGCTGTGCTGTACCTGGGGCTAGCTTTGTTCCATATTAAGCCTGTCTTTCACGTAAAACTTTAGTTACAGGATGGTTGTGTCCTTATCGTGTATTGCCTTCTGAAGATTATTGCTATTAATCAGGTGGCTGATTTTTTTGTGGAATAATATGACCAATATATTTTACTAGGGGTCACAGTTTAAGGATAAGAGGGAAGACTTTTAGGACCGAGATGAGGAAATCATTTTTTACACAGAGAGTGGTGAATCTGTGGAATTCTCTGCCACAGAAGGTAGTTGAGGCCAGTTCATTGGCTATATTTAAGAGGGAGTTAGATGTGGCCCTTGTGGCTAAAGGGATCAGGGGGTATGGAGAGAAGGCAGGGATGGGATACTGAGTTGGATGATCAGCCATGATCATATCAAATGGTGGTGCAGGCTCGAAGGGCCGAATGGCCTACTCCTGCACCTATTTTCTATGTTTCTATGTTTCTATGTTTCTACATCTAATTAAATATAATATCATCCTAATGAATGTTAAAGTCAATCAGTTAGAGTTTCACTTTGTAATCTATTTTTCCTTTTTCATACTAATGATCACAAATCATCAAATAAGAGAGACCCAAGGAACTGCAGATGCTGAAATCTTGTCCAAAACACAGTGCTGGAGTAACTCAGCAAGTCAGGCAGCACCTCTGGACGACATGGATAGACAATGTATCGGATCAGGAATATCTGCCTGAATCATATGGCCCAATCTGATGAAAGGTCTGATACGTCACCTATCCATGTCCTCCAGACATGCTGCCTGACCTGTTGAGTTATTCAAGCACTTTGTGTTTTATACATCAAGGAAGAGTTATTATCTTGATCAGAAGGTAAGGAGAATTTAAAGAGCCTTTTGAACATAACTCGGTGCATTAAACAGACTTTGAAATTTGATTCACAATTGCGGTTGCTTTCCAGAATGCACACGTTCGGGTGACAAGTACTGAGAGATGCCCTTTGAACTTCTCACCTTAATTTCCCAAAGCTGTATATCAAAACCATCATAAAAGCATAATGGCCTGCTTGCTTCCACGAAGTTGCCTGCGATCACACAACCTTGATCAAGGAGCTGTATGATGTGTGAGTGTGCCTAGATTTTAGATTAGTTTCTACTTTATGTACTTGTTTAAGAAGAAACTGCAGATGCTGGAAAATCGAAGGTACACAAAAAAGCTGGAGAAACTCAGCGGGTGCAGCAGCATGTATGGAGCGATGGAAATAGGCAACGTTTCAGCTCCATAGATGCTGCTGCACCCGCTGAGTTTCTCCAGCTTTTTTGTGTACCTTCTACTTTATGTACTTTTTGCATTGAAAGATTGGCAGGTGTTGGAACTCACACCAATCCAAGGGCAGAAAAGAGTTGCTATGTTCTTGACTTTCCCATACCCCTGAAAAACTCAAAAAACGCCACAATTTCTGGAATATAACCAGGATATATTGGAAATACTCAGCAGATCAGGAAGAATTATAGGACAGCAAGACATATTCAATATTAGATTTTATATAAGTCCTGACCCCAAAATGCCATTTGTCTATTTCCTCCACAGATGCTGCCTGACCTGCTGACTTTAGCTTAGTTTAGTTTAGTTTAGTTTAAATATGCAGCACAGAAAGCGGCCCATAGATCAACTGAGTCTGCGTCAACCAACGCCAACCTGTTACAGTAGCACATACTATATAACAGGGACAATTTACAATTTTTACCAAAACCCATGAACCTACCGGCCTGTACATTTTTGGAGTGTGGAAGGAAACCGGGGCACCTGGGGGAGAACGCACACGGTCACGGAGAGAACGTGCAAACTCCGTACAGACAGCACCCATAGTCAAGATTGAGCCCTGGTCTATGGTGCTATTTGGCAGCAACTCTGCCACTAAGGCACCATGCTGGCCACACTCCAGCAGTCCACAAGACTCCAGCATCTGCAGTTTCTTGTGTCTTCAGAATTTCAAGTCAGTTACCTTTCATTAGAGATGATCAGGTTATCAAATTGAAATGCTAGTTTTGATTTTATCTTTACAGATGCTGCCTGCCCTGTCAGGTGTTAATCAGCAGATTGTGTTTTAATTAAGATATCAAGTATCTACAGATTTTTTGCCTTTGAGATTCTAAGATTTTCAAGGAATGACAATTTCACTTTCCTGCAATGGAATGCTGTGTCATATAGTCATAGTCATACAGTGTGGAAACCAATGTCCCATGTCCTCTAGTTCCACTTTCCCCACTCTACTCAGCCATGATCATATTGAATGGCGGTGCAGACTCGAAAGGCCAAATGGCCTACTCCTGCACCTATTTTCTATGTTTCTATGTTTCTAGGAAAAAGACTGTGTGTTTGCCCGATCTATTCCCCTCATGTTTTCATACACCTCTATAAGATCAACACTAATCCTCCTTCACTCCAAGGAATAGAGTCTTAGCCTGCTCAACCTATCCCTGTAGCTCAGGTCCTCGGGTCAAGGCAACATCCTCGTAAATCTTCTCTGCACCCTTTCCAGCTTGACAACATCTTTCCTATAAAATGGTGTTGAAAACTGAACACAATACACTAATTGTGGCCTCACCAACATCTTATATAATTGCAACATGACCTCCCAACTTCTATACTCAATATGTGAAGGAAGGAACTGCAGATGCTGGTTCACATTGAAGATAGACACAAAATGCTGGAGTAAAGCAGCGGGACAGGCAGCATCTCTGGATAGAAGGAATGGGTGACATTTCGAGTTGAAGGTCAATGTGCGTAAAAACCTTTTAGACAACCCTATCTATCTGTGACTCCACTTTCAAGGAACTGTGTACCTGCACTACTAGATTCCTCTGCTCGATAGCACTCCCCAAAGCCCTACCATTCATTGTGTAGTTCTTGCCCTTGTCTCCATCGATCCATTCCCCCAGTGGTTTATAGTTGCAAAGCAAACCTCACATCACTGGAGCAAATGGGTCACAGTGATGCTGATTAGATGACTGAAGAAGTTATCAAGGTCTCAAGAGCTGGATTCTACTCTTCATCCCTGCATTCTTGAAGGTGATTTTTCCTTCAAAATGGGATTATTCAACAAGGGTCCAACAGAGGAAGGAAAAAACAGGCAGAAAGAGTAAGCACAACAAAGTGAGCCACACCAAAGGAAATCTAGAAGTCTAGTGCGAGTCTCAAAAAATGCTGCCAGAGAACAATGGGGCCTCTGATTCAAATATTATTTCATACAATATTGTGCCTTACATCCAGTTTCCACAGTATCACCAAAACACACCTCCTTCACAGAAGCAATCACATCAACCACTCTTACTAATTATCTTAATATCATTCATTAATATAAACATACCATCCAGTCAAACAATTAGAAAATAACATCACCAATGTATCTAAAAGTGTTAAAGATCACAACAATTTCATTTATTACTACTATTTCTTGGCAGTTATATCATTCCATTGAGTTTACTCAAATGAGGTAACTGCCAAGAAATAAGAGTAATAAATATAATCTTTAACTGTTTCTGATCCCTAGGACCATGAGCTACTTTGGTGATTTATTTTCCTTGTGCTTTATGAAGTGCTACCTCACTGTGCAGAAGGCAACCTGTATCTCAGGAGGAACATTCTGAAGATTGAAGTCCCATAGTTCCTGCTGAGATGCAGGTTGATTGAGAATTACTCAACAGGTCAGACAGCATCTGTGGAGAAAGGGAATAGGTGACGTTTCAGTCTGAAGAAGGGTCTAGACGCGAAAGTCACCTATTCCTTTTCTCCAGGGATGCTGTCTGACCCGCTGAGCTACTCCAATTTTTTGTGTCTATCTTCAGTATAAACCAGCATCTGCAATTCCTTCCGACGCATACTGGCTTCTCTTACAATTACTATATCCTAAATACTAAACCTTCGTCAAATATACTTCCCACCGAAAGACAGGTCGGCAACAAAGGTGTAGAATAAAGTTAAGAACCGGCACATAATGAGGCGTGGAGTCAAAAGAAGGTATGAGATAATTTTAAGAGGTATTGTGATGGAACAAAGCTTAGTCTTGCACTATTCATTCTAAGCCTTGTGTAGAAGCAAACCCAGTCACAGGACTTCTTAAACCTTGATACCATGGTGTCCATGACGTTTTTTTCTCCGAACATAGAAACTTGAAAGAACCCAAGTCATGTGGAGTGATCTAATTTCTGGCTAGTTCATAAATGATCAGGTTAATAAATGATCATCATACTTTCATTCATATGGAATTTGCACATGCATGTACATCTTGTGAAGACCATGGTGGATTCAGAGTCAATCACCCAACACTTCACTGGAGTTTAGAAGGATGAGAGGTGATATTTCTTTAGGTGGAATTTGTTCCCACAGATAGATGTGGAGGCCATAATTGGGTAATTTTAAAGCAGAGGTTGATAGATTTGTGATTATTAGGGGTGTTAAAGATTAAGGGGAGAAGGCAGGAGAATGGGATTGAGAGACATAAATAGATGAGCAATGATTGAATGGCAGAGTAGACTCGAAGGGCTGAATAGCCTAATTCTGCCCCTGTATCTTTATGGTCTTATGGCCATGAAGCAAAGGCTACATGAGTAAATTACTTTCCCACAATGATAAAAAAAAAAGAAGAGAAAACAAAGGGAGGATGATAATAAGATAGCATTATAAGACTCTGTAACAAATACATATATCTACTCAATTGCAATGTATTGCAATTTAAAAATCATCAGCGCAAAGTAAAAGTCAGAAATCACAATCAATAATTTACCATTAACACAAATCCCTCCATGTTTAGTTCAGTTTAGTTTAGAGACACAGCGTGGAGACAGGCCCTTCAGCCCACTGAATCCATACCGACCAGCGATCCCCGTACATCAACTACCCAACACACACTCGGGACATTGTTTTTACATTTACATCAAGCCAATTAACCTACAAACCTGTACGTCTTTGGAGTGTGGGAAGAACTGAAGATCTCAGAGAGAACCCACGCAGATCACGGGGAGAACGAACAAACTCCGTACAGACAGTACCCGTAGTCAGGATTGAACCCGGGTCTCTGGCGCTGTAGGGCAGTAGCTCTACCCGCTACGCCACCGTGCTGCGGTGGATGGTCTTTAATTTCGGAAAATAGTAGAACAGGAAGATTGAAATTTCACACAGAGGGTGATGGGTATGTGGAACAAGCTGCCAGAGAAAGTAGTTGAGGAAGGCACATTAACAAGATTGAATATTCAGGTGAGTGCATTAAATCCCCTGGACTACGAGGATGACAGAGGGAAAAAAATGCAGACCCATGCCCTTTCCATTGACTGTGAACTTCTGGTTGGGCAATTTGATATCTGTCTTTGCTAGAAGCTCATGAATTGCAAATCAAAACATCAGAGGGAAAAATGAACACATTGGTTAACCAGGTGTCACCAGACCCTGCATCTGACCATCAGCAATCAGTTCCTTGGCTACAAGTTAAGAAATAAATTCCGAAAAGTAAATACAGGACATTGGTGTTTGATGAAGACCACCTAGTCATTGCTTACACTGGTGCTGCAGAATCTGAAAGAACGCCAAACGAACGAGGCATCTGCACACCAGTTGCAAGAAGCAGGTGAGCTCATTGTAGGAGTAGCCAACATTTTTAAATTTCTCTTTCATTTTATTCTCTCTTCTCGTTCAGTGGAGGTTTAGTTTCACCGATGGCGAGCACTTTCCAGCAATTCCCCAATGAAAGCTTTCTTTATTTGTGAGCTTTGACAGGGTGCTGGGTGTGTCCTGGGGTTTGAATGATGCCATGGTTTTTATGTGGTGTACATGCTCATCATTTGGAATCACTTCCTGTACATCGGCATTTTAAAATTGAAGATAGGCAACAAAAAGCTGGAGTAACTCAGCGGGACAGGCAGCATCTCTGGAGAGAAGGAATGGGTGACGTTATGGGTCGAGACCCTTCTTCAGACTGAACATCACGGGAAAGAGAAACAAAATATATAGACAATGACGTAGAGAGATAAAGAACAATCCATGAAAGATGGTGTATGTATGAAAAAGGCCTTTCCCTGTGATTTGATACACGTGACAATATTAAACAACACTGAACTAAATAGTTGAGATCTGGTTATGAATTTCATATTTGGTTTAACATGCTAATGCTTGCCTGTAGGTTTAAATAGTAAGCAAGTAAGTTTTATTTATATAGCACGTTTTAAGTCAACTGGCATTGACACCAAACTGCTTTACATAAAATAATTAATAAGTTTCCATACAAACCATAGAAAAAGGTTAAAAAAAGAAAAACAAGTGGACACAACACATTATAGAGTTCAACACAAACGTCCCCCCCACAGCAGAATCAAAAGTTTCCACTGTGGGGAAAGGCACCAGAAAGTTAAGTCCTCTTCCTCTGTGGAACACCCGAGGTTGGGGCCCATTTGTGGCCTTGCAGCCAGTCCGATAATTTTCAGGGCCCTCTTGCTGTGAAGATGGAACTCCAGCGTCGGGTGAAACATTCCTCAGCGGCTTGGAAAGTCTGGAGCGGCTGCCTCCTCCCTGGGGACCGGAGACCGGGCCGCTCGTAGCCCTCAGGCCGCGCCGGTTGGAGCTCCGACCCCGGCGAACACGATCCCAGGCTCCGCGGCGCTCCAAATCCAGCGCCGCCCGCGGCCGGACGCCCGCAGCCACAGCTCCGCGATGTTGGGAGTCGGCGGCCACAGTGCCATATTCTCCTCCTCAAGATGGACGTGAATGAATCTGAACTTTAGTTTGATAGGTGCTTCCTACTACCTGGTCAACCTGATCATTTAATAGCAACATTGAAAAGTCATTAGTAACAATATTTAAAAGTCACTTGGACAGGTACATGAAGAGGAGAGATTGGTATGGTCGCAGTTGGAGTACCGTATTCATTTCCGGTCTTCCTGCTGTAGGACAGATGCCATTAAGCTGAAGAGTGCAGGGAAGATGAATGAGAATGGTGCTGGGACTAGAGGGCACGAGCTATAAGGAGAGGTCGGACAAGGCTTTATTCCTTGCAACGCAGGAGGCTTTGGGGTGATCTTATAGAGGGGAATAGATAGCATGAATGCACAGAGTCTTTTACCAATGGTAAGGAATCAAGAATGAGAGGGCATGGGTTTAAGGTGAGAGTGTAAAGATTTAATAGGCACTTCTTCATATATGGAACATGCTGCCAGGGAAAGTAGTTGAGGAAGGCACATTAATAAAATTTAAAAGGCATTTAGATTGATACACATAGGAAAGGCACAGAGGGCTATGGGCCAAAAGTGAGCAAATGGGACTAGCTTAGATGGGACATCTTGCAAGGCATGGGTAAATTGTCCTGAAGGCCCTGCTTTAATGCCGTGTGACTGACTCTCTGACTCTACCTCACCATGCTGCCCATTCTGCACGTGAAGATTAACGAGAGAACTTGCAGGATAATTAGCCTGAATGATTATCTTTTTGGCATAAAAATGTTGGGAGAAGTGGTTTAAATGGAATCTCAGCAGAGATTTGCAAATACAACAAAAGCACATTCAATCTTTTAACTTCTTTGGAGTTAGAGTTCTGATAAAAAGCCATTTATATTTAACCTAATGAGGCATCTGGGGTGCTCTAATGGTCAGTCATTGTCATAGAGCTTTGAAGTATCCTAAACAAATCTCTCGGCTGTTTAATTCAATGTGGTCATTAGTAAGAATTCCTGGGATTTTTTAATAGTGTTGTCTCAAAGCGGTTATCCTCCCTACATTCAATGCATCAACAAGGACAGATCCATAGCCAGACACACTGGATATATCATCCTCCACACTGTGTAGGGGTGACCGTAGAACCTATTTAGTCTGAGCTGATACCATTAACTGCTGTTCAAGGCAGAGCTGGAGAGAAAGAATTTCACAAGACATGTTGTTACAAACCACAGGGATAATTACAATGTGCAGTAAGGGACTGCATATGCCGGTTTAAAAATAGATAGACACAAAAATCTGGAGTAACAGTGGGCCAGGCAGCGTCGCTGGAGAGAAGGAATGGGTGACGTTTCGGGTTCAGACCCTTCTTCAGACTGGTTAGGGATTAGGGAAACGAGAGATAGAGACAATGATGTAGAGAGATAAATGAATGAAAATCAATGAATGAAGGATATGCAAAAAAGTAGCAATGTTAAAGGAAACAAGCCATTGCTAACAGGATCATTACAATATTTACTTGTTCTACCTCCAGATGGAAACTGTGGCGGACTGATGGCTTTAGCTTATATTAAAACTAACACAGAAGAGGAGAGTTAATGAAAGGAGGCATTTCCAGCATTTCCAGTCATATGTAGCAAGGATCTAGTTGATCAAATCAATCTGTTTGAACAGAAGATAGACACAAAATGCTGGAGTAACTCAGCGGGATTGGCAGCATCTCTAGAGAGAAGGAATGGGTGACGTTTTGGGTTGAGACCCTTTTACAGACTTCAGGCTCAGTCTGAAAAAGGGCCTTGACCCAAAATGTCACACATTCCTTCTCTCCAGAGATGCTGCTTGTCACCCTGAATTACTCCAGCACTTTGTGTCTATCTTCGGTATAAACCAGCATCTGCAGTTCCTTCCTACACAATCTGTTTGAACACATTGGAACAAAGTATAGCATGAACACATCTTGCCACCAGTGAGTCACATAAAGAGTGCCTCACGGAAGAAACAGGAGGACAAGTTGCTGCAAAATCCCAAAACACACCACCAAGGTTTATCCCAAGCTAAGATAGAACTCTCTTTTATTAATTTTAGCTAGTAAACTTGATGAGATAGCAATTTAGTACATGTCTTTTTGAGGGAATGGTTTTATTTGACTAGTTAGATACATATCATATCTGTTAGATACAATTGTGGCATTTACGAGACTTTTGGATCGACACATGGATATGCAGGAAATGTAGGGATTTGGATTATTTGTAGGCAGATTAGAGTTAAGGGCCTGTCCCACTGCGGCGACCTAAATCGCGTGTAGAAGAGTTTGCCCTCGACATACTTACAGCATGGTCGACATGAGATCCTAGGAGGTCTTTATAACTCTCCTTCATGCTCGAGAGTAGTCCCCGCGTACTCGAGGCCTCAGCTAGGTCGCGGCGTTTTTTTCAACATGCTGATAAATGCCCGCGAGTAAAAAAAGGTCGCCATGGAAAAAATCTATACTTTTTTACTCGTAGGTTTAGTTGAGGTAGGTCGTAGTAGGTCGTAATGCTGTCGTACGTAATCAAAGGCAATCAAAGCTAATCGAAGGTAGTCAAAGGTAAAGCTCGTTGAGAAAAAAAAGGTAAGTAAACCGACCAGTAATGTTAAATGCCTGCTAAATTTTATTAAACGTTGTCTGGCGTCTTAAATGTGTCTCCAATCCTTCTCCCCCACTTCTCCCCCTTTCTCCACCCTTCTCCACCCTTCTCCACCCTTCTCTCCCCTTCACTCCCCCCTCCCCCTCCTCCACGCTCTTTAAAGGACTTACTGTTACTGTGCCAGCCGTCAATTACCTTCCTCTTCATCACGGGTGTGAATTTCAGACAGCGCTCCCCCGCTTTCCCTGGCCCCCGCCTTTGCGACGTGTGTGTGTGTGTGTGTGTGTGTGTGTGTGTGTGTGTGTGTGTGTGTGTGTGTGTGTGTGTGTGTGTGTGTGTGTGTGTGTGTGTGTGGGTGTGGGTGTGGGTGTGTGTGTGTGTGTGTGTGTGTGTGTGTGTGTGTGTGTGTGTGTGTGTGTGTGTGTGTGTGTGTGTGTGTGTGTGTGTGTGTGTGCGCAGACGGTCGATCCAGCTCGAGGGTTTTCAGGCAAGTGCCCTCGAGCTTGAGGGTCGAAGACAATGGCTGAAAAGTCGCGTTAGTGGGACAGGCCCTTTAGTCTTGCTATCGTATTCAACACAGACCTTGTGGGCCGAAGGGCCTGTTCCTGTGTTGTACTGTTCTATATTTACTCTCCAGTAATGTTGAAAAGATGATGTCAAGATGTTGTTACACTCGGAGCTGTGGTTATCTTCGAGGCCCTTTCAATGGGTCACCATTTACAAGAACAGGTAAACTATATGTGGAGCCTAACAGAAATAAAGGCAAAAGGGAAAAGAGTTGGAAGGGATGAGTGTAGGGTGTTGCATGCGTTCTGTGAAACTGGACAACTGGATCCATTGAAAGGGCCTCGAAGATAACCACAGCTCCGAGTGTAACAACATCTTAACATCATTTTACACAGAATATGATAGAAGTAGGAATGGGGGACTTACCTGATTGGATGGGTCAAGAAAAGAGCGTTCACGTCGCGCCCCTCTTTCCACCGATCTGCCCACCACCACGCACTAGAAGCGACAAGACAGACACCATTGTACGCAGATGCCGAGAT